>NC_081572.1:39385709-39399087 GCF_022355385.1 Mustela nigripes
AACTTGAACTCAGGGTCATGAGTTCAAGCCCCCACACAGGGCCCCACGCTCAGTGTGGGGCCTGCTTGTCCCTCGCCCTCCGCCCTCCTCCTCTCCCCACATGATCTCTCATGTTTCTGCACACACTCTCTCTCTCTTTAAAATAAAATCTTTTTGAAAAAAAGGACTTAAAAACACTTAAAGAGAAATAAAATTAAAAAAGACAGAAAACAACAAATTCAAGGTAACCATTTTTCACTTTATGGCTTGGAAATCTTCTCTCTCCCATTGCCCCATTATGTACTCCTAAACCATCTTTCTAACAGGTCAGAACAATATTATTAATAACTTGTGTCAATATACACAACAGCCCTAGTCCAATTTCTCTTTGAAATGAGTGTCTGAACAAGAACTTAATGTATCTTTGCTGTTTTATTCCATGTTTGGTGACAGCTTCCCATAAGAATAGAGATTTTCAAACTTTTTCATGAGACTTGGGGTAATTTAAGTAAATCTGAGATCACTGGATTAGCAAACCCTTGGGATATCTTATTGGCATGTGGTGTACCCCCCACCAGCTGTTCACGTCTGGGGAAGTATTTTAACTTTCTTAGTGACAGGCATGCAGAAAAGCACACAGATCTTAAGGGTAGAACTTGGTGAATGATCACAAAGTGAATTCACCCATGTAACCATCCCCAAAGTCAAGATACAGGCCATTAATCGGCTTGTATCTTCAGCTTAGGTCATGAGCTCATGACCTCACACGTGTTCCCTCCAGGTCACTATCTCTTCCTTCCTTCTCAAAGACATCATTTTGCTCATTTCAAACTTCATTCAAATGAAGTAAAACATATCCCTTTTTGTGTGGCTTCTTTCAGCATGATATATTTGTGACATTTCTCCGTGTTATTTCATCTAGCTCTAATTTGCTCATTTTCATTGTTCTGTAGTATTTCCTTATGAAAATATACCACAGTCTGTTTATCCACTCCTACATTGATGGATGTTTGAGATTTCTTTTTAATTCTTGTACATATTTTTTACTGTTTACATGCATACATTTTCACTGGACAGATACCCAGGAGTGAAACTCTAATAGATGATTCCAGGTTTCCAAAGCATCTGCACTGGCTTACGCCTCCACCAACAACGTGTGACAGGTCCAGTTGCTCCCATCTCCTCCCCAGTACCAGCTACGGACAGTCTTTTAAATGTTCACTATGTTGGTAAGGTATGAGGTAGCTCCACATTGTGGGGGCTTTGTCCAGCTTTCTTGAGATATAAATGACATGTAACATTGTTTCTGTGTAAAGTATACAGCGAGTGGATTTGATACATGTTACACAGTGATCTCTGCCATCGCCAATAGTTCCATCCCATCACATAGTCACCATTCTTTTTCGTGGTGAGAGTATTTAAGGTTCTACCCACTTAGCAACTTTTAACACAGTATTATTAACTATCATCACCATCGCTGTTCAGTAGTTTTCTAGAACTTACTCGTCTTAAACTGGAAGTTTGTGCCCTCTGTCCAATATGTCCCATTTCCTCTACTCTCCAGCCACTGGTAACCACCACTCCTCTTTCTGTTTCTATGCATTCCGCTGTCTTAGATTCCACATATAAGTGAGATCATATAGTATTTCTTCTGTAAAATCATACAGTATTTTTTTTTCCATTTGGGTGTGATGCCCTCAGGATCCATCCTAGTTGTTACAAATGGCAGGATTTCCTTCTTCCTCGTGGCTGAATAATATTCCATTACATATATATGCCACATCTTTATCTATTCATTTGTTGATAGATACAGATTGTGGTTTTTATTTGCACTGCCTTATTACTAAGAAGGTCTAGCACCTTTTTGTATGTTTATGAGTCATGGACACCTTTTGTTGAAATGCCTGCTCAAATCTCTTGCCCATTTTTGTATTCAGTTGTCTTTTAAAAATTGATTTCTAGTTCTTTCTATAGTCTGCATAAGTGGCCATTGACAGTTAAAAAAAGTTGCAGATATTTTCTCTGACTCTGTGGCTTGACTTTTCATTCTTTGAATGGTGTCTTGGAACAAAATGTTTTACTTTAATGTAGTTCAACTTACCACCTTTTTTCTTTGAGGTTGATGCAGTTTTGTTTTTGTTTAAGAAATCACTCCCTATCCCAAGGTCATGAAGGTATGCTCTTCTGCTATATTCTATGTTGGTATATATACCTAGTATATTGGTTTATGTATTCTGGTATATTCTGTATTGGCATTTTATCTGGTGTATTCTCTTCCAGTATATTCTAAAGCACTTCATTGCTCTACCTTTCCCATTGACATGCACAGTCCACCTAGAATTGATTTTTGTGTCTATGTGAGGCTATAGGCATTCACGTTTCCCCATGTGGATACACTGGCATATCTAGATCCTTTCCCTTCAATTTCACCTTCCTCCCAACATAATGTTCTCACTATCTTCATTCATATGAAGGGAAAGAGGATGGTGGTAGAGCAGATCTCATTCAAAAGCAGCAACTTAACATTTAATCATTTTCTTTATCAAATGTCAGATTCCTTCGGGAGTCTGACAGATTCAGAAGTGAATGAAACCCATATACCCTGTCATGGGGCAGTCACCACTCCACTGTGGTCCATGTGACCATGCCTGAGTCCAGTATGCCAAGTCTTTGGATTCACCTGGAAAAAGCTGAAGTCTATATTTTATGTAAGTCTCCTGATTAAATGCCATGCAAGCCAAGTAAAACACATCTGTAGGCCCTGGTTAGCCCACAGCGCACCTCTTTGCTCCTCCTATTAAAAAAAGATCTCGGGGCACGTGCGTGGCTCAGTCAGTTAAATGTCTGCCTTCAGCTCAGGTCATGATCCCAGGGTCCTCAGATCGAGCCCCACATAGCCTGCTTTTCCATCTCCCTCTGCCTGCTCTCCCTGCTTGTGCTCTCTCACTCTCTCCCAAATAAATAAAATCTTAAAAAAAAAAAAAAAAAAGGGATCTTTACTTGTCATTTATTTTAAATGAGCTATACCCACATGTCTTGGCCTCTTCCATGTCAAACTTTAAAAAGTCTACAATCTATGGTATGTTTTCTTTTTAGATTTTATATAGCAGAAACAGTAGAAACACTAACCATTTCTTGCTTAGAAAAAAGCTATAACTGAGTGTGAGCTTTAGAAGGATACATTTTCTACTTCAATTGCCAAGAAAGAAAAAGAATAAAGGAAAACTTTGGTAGAGAAGTCTTTCTTTTCTTGTCTTGAGAACTTCCTGCCTCCTCAGAGTTCAATGCTAATCCCATCCCTCTGACTTTGCATTATGAAATTTTTAAAATGTATAGAGAAGTTGAAAGAATACCTTTTAGGTATTAGGGAATACCATAATGCTCTCTGCCTAGATTCACCGAGTGTTTGTTTTTTGCTGTATTTGTTTTATCTCTCTTTGATGATGCTTTGCTGCTAAAATAATCCTGTATGCATTCTCCTAAGAATGAGGACTTTCTCCTTCATAACCTCAATACCATTTTCATATCTAAGAAAATAACATTTCCATAATATCATCTGATATCCAGCACATACTCAAATTTCTTCATTTGTTCCAGGAATGTCTTATACCTATTTTAAAAAATACTACCCAGGTTCGTAATTTAGAGTTACACCTCTTTTCGTCCAGAACTGCACCTCCACACACTGCCTTTTTTTTCAGGATGTTGACTTTTTAAAATGGCATTATTACATTTTGATTTGCTATAATGGCTGAATTATTACTCCCCCAGAATTCATTGGTTGAAGTTCTAACCCCCAGTACTTCAGAACAGTGGCTGTGTTTGGAAATTGGGTCTTCAAAGAAGTAATTAGGTTACAACGAGGTCATGAGGGTGGGCCCTAATCTGGTTTGACCGGGATCCCTATTAGAAGAGACAAGACCCAGTGAGGATGGAGAGAGAAGGCACCCAGCCCCAAGTCAAGGAGAAAGGCCTCAGAGGAACCACACCCTTCCACACCTTGATCTTGGACTTGTGGTCTCCAGAACTTGTTTTAAGCCATCCATTCTGTGGGCTCTTTTTGGCTGCCCTAGTAAGCTAAAACATTTACTTACCATAGAATTCACCCATCGTAAGGTACCATTCAGTTACTTTTAATAAATTTACCCGGTTGTACAAACATGACCCAATCTGATTTCGGAACATTTCCATCACCTCAGAGAGTTCTCTCATGCTCATGGGCGGTAAATCCTCACTCCCAACCTCAGCCTCTCCTTCTGCCTTTTCTAGAAACTTGACATACACGGACTTCTGCAGCACATATTCTGTGTGTGGCTTCCTCCACTCAGTGTGTTCTTGGGGTTCATCTAGGTTGTACCTTGTGTCGTTGGTTCGTTCATCTCACCGCCGAGTCATACTCCATTGCATGGGTAGACCGTATTCATTTCTCCACGCACCAGCAGACGGACATCTGGCTGCTAGGTGCATTTGCATGTAAGTCTTTGTATAGGCATATGCTTTTATTTCTCTCAGATGGCTATCTGGGAGGGAAATTAGTCCATCATACGACATTTGTTTAAATTTGTAAGAAACTACCAAACTTTTCCAAAATGGCTGCTCCCTGCTACATTCTCCCCGGCGCATGGGAGTTCTGGTTTCGTCACATTCCCTCCAACATGTGGCATGCGTGACATTGACTTTATAGAGTCCGGAACTGGTCTTGTCCAGATTTGTCTGTTTCCTCTTCGTTCATTTAATTTGTTCCCCTACCCCCTGTATTTTCTATTAACCAGAAGTTAAATCAGGAGGTGTTGATTTTATTGTCAGTAGGCTTCCACATTCTTGAGATGATACCCTGCACCTCAACAAAAGCAGCATAAGTACAGCCAACTCTGCCTTGTGGCTAGTCTTTGGATGTTTCATTGTACGCAGGCCACAGTTACGTTTCCTCTGCTGAGGTCTAAATTTCTGACCGCTTGTAGAATAGATACCCTGTGTTTTCCTGTGAACACCTAGAATTTAGCATAAAAATAAAGATAAATATCACCATCAAATAATTACATACTGATACATTACCCATCACTATACCAATACCTGTTATTTTCCGTTTCTTTTCCCAGTCTGTTTTCATAACCAAATTCTTCCAGTACTTTCTTCCTGGTTTTTTTAAGTTTTTACATTTTATTCATCCTCTCATGAAAAGTCTGGAGTCTACATAGTCCCTGCAGATCCGCAGAGTCACCCCAGAATTTTTACTCCTTTGTGCCAGCACCAGTGTTGGCCCTCAGAGTCCCCCTCCCTCCTTCATTCCGTTCTTGTGTTCCTTTTGCTATTTTCTTGAGGTCTTTTTTCTTCCCATGTAGGCGATGTCTTGCAAGTCTATGTTTGGGTTCATTTTCCTTCTGTAATCCAAAGAATCATAAATTGTGCCAAAGCCAATTGGCTTGCCACCACCAAAATGCATTCTGAATCTAAATACAAAGATGACATCTGGTGTGGTCTTGTATGTTTTGGCCAGTTTTTCCCAAATTTCTGTCTTAGGTACTGTTGCCTTTCTGGGTAGAGGACCTCGATGACCATTTGTTTCTTGCTGAAGTCGTCAGTTGCTCATGAACTTCCCGGTTCAGACAGTTACTGTGTTCTTCATAGTGGCGGTTAGTCCTCAGGCAGCCAGGGAGGGAAAGCTTGATATTTCTTATTTATTTCTACAACTGTTAGCTCCCCAAGTCCCAGCAGCCACTGATCGTTCTACTGACTCTGTAGTTGTACCTTTTCTAGAATACCACATAATTGGAATCTTACACTTTGTAACCTTTTCAGATTGGCTTCTTTAACTGAGCAAGAGGTATCTGAGGTTCTTGCGTGTCTTTCTGTGGCTCATTTCTTTTTATCACTGAATATTCCGCTGTGTGGATGTGCTGTGGTTTGCTTACCCATCTGCCTACTGAAGGACATCTTGGTTGCTTCCGGTTTGAGGCCATTATGAATAAAGCTGCTAAATATTCACATGCAGGTTTTTGTATGGACACCAGTTTTCAAATCATCTGGGTAAATACCTGCCCATGTGATTGCTACATCGTGTGGCAAGACTAAGTTTGGCTTTTTATGCACTGCCAAATTGTCTCCCAGAGTCGCTGTACCATTTTGCATTCCTGCCGGCATGAATAAGCGTTTATCTTCACCAATGTTTGCTACTATGAGTTTGTTTCGATTGTAGCCATTCTAACAGACGTGTAGTAGTATCGAGTATTCCTGTCACCCTAAACTCCGTAACTCGGCACACCCAGGGGTCCCAGTTAATCTCTATAGGAATTACCTCCCCATTCTCTGTCATTAATTGGTTTATGTTCAAGAGAGAAAGACTGGAGGCACCTGGGGGGCTCAGTGGTTTGAAGCCTCTGTCTTCAGCTCAGATCATGGTCTCAGGGTCCTGGGATCGAGCCCCGCATCGGGCTCTCTGCTCTGCAGGGAGCCTCATTCCCCCTCTCTCTCTGCCTGCCTCTCTGCCTACTTGTGATCTCTGTCTGTCAAATAAATAAATAAAATCTTTTTAAAAAAGAAAGAAAAGAAAAGAAAGACTGATCTTCCTGCAAGCCTAAACAAAATGTGATTAAAACATAAATTCGGTACCTTTTTTCTTTCCCATTAGCAAAAACTATGCATCTGGTTTATCATTTAGCAATGATTTCAGTCATTCTCTGTAGGAAGTATAAAAATAGGAAATCATGACAGGTTTTTGAGATGAGTTTCAGCAAACCCTGTTCTCACAAATGGCATGGTCGAGTAATTATAAACAACAGTCTGAGAATGAGACATTCAAGTTACAAGTGACCCCTTTCTTAGCCACAGAGTGGCTTTCTTTGTATGAAGAGTCAGAATTGGGATAGGGTTTCAGCCAGCTGGATTGTGTGTTACTGTCAGATTAGCCTCATCCCCCTTGAGTCCCTATCTACACTGTATTCATAAGTTGTAATATTGAAGTAAAGCATTTCCAGCGTCAGGAAAGGTTAAAATTTTTTACAGGGGATAGGAGGGTCAGAATTTGAATGTTTTGCAAAGTTGGGAGACTCAGGGTTGCTCAGGTTGATATGGAGAACAGACAAGAAGTAACCTACCTAATTAGTAATGTTGTATACAGAACTTTAGTCACAGCCTCTTTAACTCTGAGAATCATCCTAGAGAGATCACTATAAATGACTGGAAAAGATCGCACCCCATGGCTGAAGCAAGTCACCATCGATGAGCTTGTGCCGTATGAGTTCACAGGGACATGGGCTCACCCCAGCCAGCACTCAGGGAGCTGGTTGCCAAGACCAAGTTTAATTTGCGTAAACATAAAATCTGTTCACTGGTTTCAAGGGAGACCACAGAAACTGAAGCATTTAACCCAACCTAGGCTAAAACGCTTCTTGCCCTTTTGTTGGTGAATTGTGCTTGTTTTGCTTGGCTGGTTTGAAGAACGTTTCAGCCTGTCTACTAATGCTGTTTGATAGAGTCCCTTTTAATCGGTGTGGGCTTGATGGCCAGGGAAGTAGCCAATTAATTACACAGACACCTCCTTTAATTCTGTGGAGAATACAGGCAAGCAGGGGCGAGAAGAAAGACAATGAAGTGATGTGAATGTTTCGTAGAGGTAAATGGGTTGTAATTATGCCAGGCTTCATGCATTATTACTCTATCTGATGGTGACTCGCTAGAAAGCTATCATTTCATTTGGAAGATGGATTGTCCTTGTAATGTGTACAGGGGTGAGCCCTGCTGAAATCCATCGCTGTGGGCTCTGCTCCCCATCACCATTTCTAAAACACCCTACCCTCATGGCAGCGTCCCAGGAGAAGGTGTTTCCATGGCAATCTCAATGAAGGCGGTCAGCTGACGTCTGGCACCGCCGGAGCTGCTGTACGCCAGCCTACTCCCCTCTCTCCTCCCTCGAGCCTCTAAACTGTATTTATTAGTCTTCTTTAATGGAAAGTATATAACTCCTTAATGACAGACGTGGAGTGGCACTCAGGTTTATTTATTTATGTAGGCAATAAATTTACCGTCCTAATTAATTCTCAGCAGGTCCCAGAATCTGTGTTATTTCAAACATCATGTGCAAACATTTATATTTTCGCCTGTTACAACAAAGAGAGTTGCTTAGTAATATTAGATATTTGGAAACCTCCATTCTTAGAAAACAGTGATATCTCTGTTAAAGAAGAATTTTTAGAGATACAGATATTAAGGTTTCAGTTTAATTTTTCAAGAATCCTTTCTTGCTCTGCTGGTTTGGACAATGAAACAGTCTTTCTACTTTCCTTATAATTTTTTTTTTTTAGCACTCAACGATTTTATTATTGGATTTGAATGAGCTATGTGGCTTGAAAATACTTCTAAGAAATGGGACATTTAACGCTGTTCTCTAATTTGCTCTTTTAATAAGAGAGGAAGAAGTCAGAATCTCAGAGCTACCCAACTGGTTGTTTTCCTGACACGCGTTTAGACGTAAATGCCTTTTGTCACATCGGTTAGAGACCACCACTTATGTTAAACTACTAAGCAAACTGATTTATTATGTCAAAAGTCAGTGCTCTGGGGCACAAGGTAGAGTCCATTTTCGTCAGTACTATACTTGGAAATTTAATTACAAATGTAAAAGATGCACTAAATCAGTATCTGAAAGCAACAATCATTAGACCGAATTTATGACTCCTTTAAAAAGCTATCTCGTTAGGGAAACAAAAAGCCTTTAAACCACTAAAGTACAAGAAAATTAGTACAGCACCGCCATATTTATCCAGAGATCAGATTGCCAGGAACGAGATCCTTTTAAAGCCAAGCCCTAAGTGGAGGCATACACATAAAAGGATCTCTGCCTTTGCAGACGTAGATGTCACTAAGCCAAAGCAGCAGTGTGCTTCCTTTTACATGAGCGTCTTATCAGAGCTGTCATGTGCACTGAACATTTCCAAGCACCTACTGTGCGCCGTACGTTTGCACTAGCAATGCAAGAGCACATCTCACAGTTTGCCCTCGAAGCCTCCTGGGCTGGTGGGTGAGGCAAAGAAGTGAACCAGCCCCTCCAGCGCAGGCCAGTAGCAGCCGTGTTACCTGCGCAGGCCAGTGGCAAACCAGGGTACCTGTCTCTCAGGAGGAGACCTCCCCTTGGGAAGGGGAAGTAATCCACCCAAGGTCACAAAGCTCACAGGGAGTAGAGCCGGCTTCACACACTCGTCTGTTACCCCATACCCTTGGAGACCTTGGACTCATAACCCCGATGGTGAAATGCCGCCACCTCCTCCTCCTTGTGACAAACAGCACATGCAACTAAAATCCTATTTTTAAGAAGAGGAAGGATGGGGCACCTGGGTGACTCAGTCAGCTAAGTGTCTGCCTTCAGCTCAGGTCATGATCCCAGGGTCCTGGGATCAAGCCCCACATCAGGCTCCCTGCTCAGCAGAGAGTCAGCTTCTCCCTCTCCCTCTGCCCCGCCCCCAGCTCCTGCTCTCTCTCGCTCTTTCTCTCTCTCCCTCTCTAATACATAAATAAAAGAAGAAGAGGAAAGAAATCACACAACTAGCATTTGTCACGTACCTGATGCCAAGCATTTATTAAGTGATTTAAGTCTGGTCTATCTCCATTTTTATAAGAATCCTGTGCAAGGACTTAAGTATCATTTTATAAATGAAGAGACCAATTCTCATATTTTGCAAGGTTTTACAACAGATTTTCTAGACACAAAAGCCCGAGTGACTTAGTTGCCTAGAATGGTCTCTTGCTTTCTCTCTCCCATTTCCCTTGTTTATTTATGTCTTTCTCACAATAACAATAATTGCTTTTTAAAATATTTCATCTTAACCTTTTACAGATAAGTGACTTGTAGGCCCTGGGGATCCTGCGGGAAACTGTGTAGTGAAGACTAGAGCTTGAGTGTTGGCTGTGTTCTGCATGTCAGAGGCTCTGGAGCATGGTCCATGGGGACACAAAACAGAAAAAAAACCCTTTTGTTTCATTTCTGTCAGAACGAAGAAAAACCCACAAACCAGCACCTTTGAAGGGAGCTGCCACATTGTACTTTTATTTGCACAACTGTTTCTTTCTTAATTGCAGTTTTGTCTGTTCCAAGAAGAAACCAATAGGGAAAGACACCACAGTCTCACATAAGCCAGAAAAAAAAAAAAAAAAAAAAAAACAGAAAGGCATGTTTTGATTGCTAACCTGATACTTGGAAGATTTGAATTTGACTTTATTTACTTTAAAGCCAAATCAAAAATGTCAGTAGCTCTTTGACTCAGGGGTTCTCAATCTTGGCTTCAAGATGGAATAAATGTGTAAAAATTCTGATATCCAGGCCGCACCCCAGACCAATGAAATGGAATCTGCGGGGGTTAGACCTGGGGCATCAGCATGTGTTTAAGCCCCCAGCTGAGTGCACTGTGTGATCAGGTCTGAAAACCACTGATATAATTATTCTTTTCCACAAATATTCTTACATGTGTTATTCAGGCTATTTCTCAGAATCATCCGGCAAAAGTTGGACTTACCCCAGATTTCAGTTCTACCACTGTATTTGTGTGTGTGCATACACGACAGAGACGGACACAAGGAGGGAGAAGAGGAGGGGGACAGCATGTGTGTGTATGCTCTTTCTAGAAAGCTGTGAGATCTTGTCCTCTGCACCAAAAATTAAATCTTCTTTTGAAAGATTTTGTTTATTTATTTATTTATTTATTTGAGAGAGAGAAAGAGAGAGAGGTTGAGCATGAGGTGGGGAAGGGCAGAGGGAGAAGCAAGCTCGCAGAGCAGGGAGCCCGATGTGGGGCTCAACGCCAGGACCCTGGGATCATGACCTGAGCTGAAGGTCGACACTTGACCAACTGAGCCACCCAGGTGCCCCCAAAATTAAATCTTCTTTAAGATACTGACTGTGGTCATACGTTTGAGGACTGTTTTATTGGAAGATTCTCCTTAAACAAATATAAGTATATGCAAGTGTAGTATAAGATAATAAAATCACATCACAGCTGATGACTTTCACCCCTTACAGTGGACATCAGCATACACTATCTCACCTGACCCTCCCCACATCACTGGGAGGCAGCCTGTACTTGGTCCTGAACTTAATAGGTATTAAATGAACTTGTTTCTCTATTATTGGTTGAACTCCAGAGCAAACTTTTTGTACACTGAATTATTATAATGAAATTCCAGGGCACCCCAGGGAGTATCTGATTCTCTGATATAACAGGCATAAGAAATATTTCACTTTGCTGGAATTATATCTAAATAAAAACATCTTTACAATACGCCAAGGGTGGGTGTACCTCTAGTGGAGTAAGTTAGGTCAACAAGTTCAGGATCCTCTCTCCTGACTTGGCTGAATTATTTCTTTGATTCCTGTAGATGGATCAGTCCTTTGCTCCTTAGAAAGCCACATCTGAGGACTGCTTTCACGTCTCTGGTCCACTGTGCCATCACCCTTGCACATGGCTTGTTGGGTTGTGAATATATCTATCTTGCATTTGGAAAGTAGTAATATGCTATAACTGGTAACAGATGAAAGGTGGGGGAGGGGGGTGTTGCCTGGGTGGCCTAGTGGGTTAAGCCTTTGTCTTCAGCTCAGGTCATGATCTCAGGGTCCTGGGATTAAGCCCCACATCGGGCTCTCTGCTCAGCGGGGAGCTTGCTTTCCCCTCTCTCTCTGCCTGCCTCTGCCTACTTGTGATCTCTCTCTTTCTCTTTGTCAAATAAATAAATAAATAATATTATTTAAAAAAAAAAAAAAAAGGATGGAAGAGAAATCTCATCCCAGTGGGTTATGGCAGACACAGGTGGTGGGGAGTTTGTTGAATTCATGCCCCATTTTAATGATAAGGCGCACCTCAGGGGGAGTGTTGAAGCCTGAAATAAAATACGCATAAACAAGCCTGAAACAATGCATGGAAAGTCCTTAGCCTAGTTCTTGACATGCAGCAAAATACTCAATAATTGTAAGCTGCTCTTAGCCCCCTTGCAAACCATCAATCCCAGGCCTGTGGAATCCAGAGGAATAGGATAAAGTCACCCTCCATTCCTCACTGTTCATTCTTCCTTCTTGTTTTTCATTCTGCCTACAATGTTCTTCTCCCTCGTGCCTGCATGGGGTCCCTGCCCCCAAGTAACCTCAAAGGGGTTTTCTAGAATGATACCGCCCAGACATCTCTATGCCTTCACATTGCTACTTTATTCTTCTTCATAGACCATGTCACCCCCGTCACATTGCACACTTGTTGACAGCCTGGTTCCCCCAGAATCCCCATTATCAGAGTTTCCATGAGAGAAGGGGCATGGACTCTTGTTACTATGATACATACAGTAGGTGCTCAATAAGTCGGTGTTCCCGGATGAGTTGGAGGAGTCAAGACTGGAGAGGGAGAAAGCAATTAAAAAGCTGCTGTAATCCTGTTAAGAAATTGAGGGGGTCAGATCCAAGAGCTCTTTAAGTGGTGGAAACAACGGGCATGGACAGAACGGGGTCTGGACGCATAGGTTTCTTTCCTGGACAGTTTGGGCAGATGGCAGTGCTGGTTACTCGCCAAAGTGGGAAGTGTCGAGGGAAGCAGGGCTGTGGTAGGAGAGTGTGGAAAGGAAAAGAAGTTCAGTCCTAAATGGATTTCCTTTCAGGTGTTTGGGGAACTTAAAATAGAGAGACCCAGTGACTGTGGGCGGTCTAGAGAACAATCCAGAATGAGGATATAGATTTGGAAGAAATTAATACGTGGTAGCTGAAACCAGAGAGTGGATGAAAACATCCCGAGAAGGTGAGGTGAGGGGAAAATCGTCTGTCAGGCGATCAGTAGGAACAGACTTTTGAGGCTGTGAGTGAGGGGGTGGCTTCCACAGAAGAACAGAGGGAACCATGAGAACTTCCTGAGGAGGGAGAGCCCTTTGGCCTCATGTCTGCCTTTTCCTCTCATGGTCTTCCACACATTCCACAAATGTTGACCATCCACTCTCTGCTGTGGTTCTGTGGCACTATGCTACTTACTGGGGAAAGAAAGAGGAGAAAGACACACAGTGTCTACTTATTTTTTAGTGGGTGAAGCAAACATACAGATATCGTCCCAGTGGGGCACCTTGACTGACTCTGTGATGGAGCGTGCGACTCTTGATCTCGGAGTCGTGAGTTCGAGCCCCACATTGGGTGTAAATATTGCTAAAAAGTAAAATCTTTTTCAAAAAGTAGAAAAGAAAAAAGGAAAAGAAAAGAAATTGTCATGGTACAGCTTACTAAATGCTAAAACAAAGATAAACATGAATTGCTGTGCATGTGCGTGGAATGTGTAGAAGGCTTCTCAGAAAAGGGAGAGTTTCGGAGGGTCATACGTAGATGTTAACACTTATGCATTATACTGCACTGGACATGTGTAGCTTTTTTTTTTTTTTTTAAGCATGACAT
>NC_081572.1:39399187-39450292 GCF_022355385.1 Mustela nigripes
TTCTTTTCTTTTTTTTTTTTTTTAAAGATTTTATTTATTTATTTGACAGAAAGAGATCACAAGTAGGCAGAGAGGCAGGCAGAGAGAGAGAGAGAGAGAGAGAGAGGAGGAAGCAGGCTCCCTGCTGAGCAGAGAGCCCGATGCGGGACTCGATCCCAGGACCCTGAGATCATGACCTGAGCTGAAGGCAGCGGCTTAACCCACTGAGCCACCCAGGCGCCCCTTTTCTTTTCTTTTTTCTTTTTTTCTTTTTTGAGTAATCTCTATACCCAGTGTGGGGCTCGAACTCACAACCCCAAGATTAGGAGTCACCTTCTTTTACAACTGAGCCAGCCAGATGCCCCAGCTTTCTGCAGATTCCTGAAAGGGATGTGTGAACGACTGATTTTGGCAGTGTGGACCAACAGATTTTAAGTGGCACGATGAGGTTCATTTAGGAAGCTAATTCTGACAGCATCTCAAAGTATGGACTAAGCAGAGGAGAGGCTGTTGAAATACAGACCTTTACATGGACTCGGGGTAATGTCATCGGATTCAGTGGCACCAGATATAAAAAAGACAAGCCATCAGAAGTTCTGAGATAGTCTTTTTTTTTTTTTTTTAAGATTTTATTTATTTGACAGAGAGAGAGAAATCACAAGTAGGTAGAAGAGGCAGGCAGAGAGAGAGAGAGGGGAGGAAGCAGGCTCCCTGCAGAGCAGAGAGCCTGACATGGGGCTCCATCCCAGGACCCTGGGATCATAACCTGAGCCGAAGGCAGAGGCTTTAACCCACTGAGCCACCCAGGTGCCCCCTGAGATAGTCTTAAAGTTAACATTTTTCAAAAATATATTTTCTCTGTGCCAGGCCCTAGTTTCATTTCCTACATGTATTTAGATAATTTTTTTTCATCCTACCCTGCCCTCTCTTTAAAGGCTCAGGATGTGCTGTGACCGGTAGCACATAATTGAAATAGGACCCCGAGAAGGAGGTTAGTTCGGGCAAGGTGAGGAGTTTGGGTCTGGCAAGGTCTAACAGATGGGCCCTCCAGGGGACCCCTGCCTGTGCTTTCCCCAGACAGGCAGAAACACCCATCCAGAGCTCCAGAGAAAGGTCTAAGCTCGACACTCCCATTTGAGAAATGATCAGTATTTTAACGAGAGGGAGACTTGCAGCCTCTTTTCCCCAAACACGACCGGTGTTGTCCGCTCACGTGATATGTGCCTTCTGACTCCTTGACTCGCTGTGGAGAAGACCACATTCTCTAATCTGTTTGCGGGTATAATCTGAAATAAAGAGTTAGAACTTGCAATTCCGGACTAGTCGGAATAGATGCATTTCACCCCGTCCTGCTCATTAGATACAACTAAAAACTCTGGACACTCTATTATAAAACAGACATAAGACTCCGAAAGGTGGAGAGAAGATAGGGTAGCTCAGGACTTCAGGACTCCAGAAGCCACATGGCAGCAAGTTCCCAGGAGGAACCGTCAGCCCAGAAATACTATGGGCTTGAACAAGATGAGCTCGCTGTCTCTTTCCAAAGGACCAGGAAATGAGCAGCCCCGCGAAACAGAAACCTTTTTTTGACAATAAATACTTCTCCAGAAAAACATCGGCAGTCAGGGATTACAGCCCCTAAACCCACTTCTATCAGCAAAGGTCTCGTGGAAAGCCGAGACCTCTGTCCTCGCCTGCCATCCCTCCCCAGCCCCACGAGGGAGATAGGAGGCCCAAAGGGGAGCCTGTGCTTCAACTCCCACCCAAGGGAAAATAGGTGTTTAGTTCCCTTTCCACAGTATCAGGGGAGCTGAGTGAGGACCCCAGGATTCTACCCCCTCCTGGAGGCTAAGAGGTACCTTTCCTATTCCCCACCGGCATGGTGTCAGGGGAGACCCATCTCAGGGGCCTGCACTTCCACTCCCATCCAGCAGTAAAGTACTGGTACCTTCTTCCCGGCTGATCCATTTGTAGCAGAAGCCTGTGAAAACAGAAGGTTTAACTTAGATCCAGCATCTGATAACACAGTTCCCAACATGACCAGGATACAATGGAAAATCACTCATCATCCCTAAAAGAAACACCAGTGTATATGGATTCAGCATATTGACAAGCACAGGATAAGGAAAGTAAGCCTGAAATTATGAGCGAATTCATCTTTTTGCATTGAGAGGATCATTAATTTGGAAGGTTAAAAAAAATTCAATTAAAATACCAGTAAGGAAAGTGACTTAATTAAGTTGATATTTTAAGAGAGAGAAAAAAATGAATTTAAAATGGATAATACAAAATGTGATTCAATTAGTGAAACAATTAGCTTTTTAAAATAATAATTTGACTGTGTGGGACCCGGTTATTTAATAGTTTTACCTAAGTCAATGGCTGTGTATGGTTAGAATCACTTGGGGAGCTTTAAGAAAACCCTAGATGTCCAGTCTGATCCCAGAACAAGGAAGTCAGAGGATCCATGGTGATTTTTTTTTTAATTATTTATTTATTTACTTGACAGACAGATCACAAGTAGGCAGAAAGGGAGGCAGAGAGGCAGGGGTGGGAGGGAGGCAGGCTCCCTGCTGAGCAGAGAGCCTGATGCAGGACTCGATCCAAGGACCCTGAGATCATGACCCAAGCTGAAGGCAGAGGCTTAACCCAGTGGGCCACCCAGGAGCCCCCGCAGTGATTTTTTTAAGCGTTTATTTATCTGTCTATTTTGGAGAGAGTCCACAAGTTCGAGGGCATGGTAGAGGGGAGGGGAGCAGAGGAGCAGGGAAGGAGATGGGGAAAGAATCTCAAGCAGACTTCACCCTAAGCACGGAGCCCGGAGCCTGACCTGGGGCTTGATCCAACCCATGCTGAGATCATGACCCGAGCCAAAACCAAAAGTTAGACGCTCCGCAGACTGAGCCACCCTGGCACCCCATCCCCAGTGACTGTAATATGCAGCCGAGGTTGGTGGCCACTGGCCTCCTAGCCACAGGAGGTGAACCAGATATGTGGAAGTATCGATAGCGGCAGTGTATGAGAATTAAAGTGCGGGAAGACTCAGAGGAGACTGAGTTCTGTTCCACTAAATGGCTTGGTATTAAAAAATCTCTTGAAGTGGGATTTCTGGAGCTGTTTCCTGCAATCCCTATTTTTGGACTTTTTAAAGTTCAATTTCTTAGGAAACTACTGAATTCTGAGTTGCAGTACAAATCCAGGAGCTCAAACTGCCAAGTATTCCAGGAGAGGCCTGAGATTTTTAGCAGACAGAGATCAAGTAGCCACTGGGCTGATTCCCAGGAATTGGCAGGTTCCAGCCATGTTTCAATTAGCAATAATCGCGCCTCGGATAAACCTCATTGGCTACGATACTGCCACTGCGCAAAGCTCCAGCCATGTTTCTAGTAAGGAATTTGACAAATTTAATCTAGAGATGAAATAGCCAAATTTGCACGCCACAGACAAGGTTCTCACAACAAAAGGGAAAAGTGACTCAAGGCTTTAAATTAACCGAGGAGGCTGTGGCCCAGCCTCCTGGGTGACAGCTTCTAAAGGAATCGGTGTTTAATTGTGTTAATTATGAAGCCGATTCATGAACATTATCTAGGTTGTGAATTTTCTTCTTGACGGTGCCCTCAGTCCCTCTCAAGACGTGGAATATTTAGGAGAAACTGAAGTTCATTGTGGCCGTGTTGTTCATTCTGTGCGGTGAGAGGCATCAGTGTTTGAGACTTAACTGGAGGGTTTTACTGAGTCACTCTCACTGAGCTGTTAAAATCAGGGTTGAGGGCGCCTGGGTGGCTCAGTGGGTTAAGCCTCTGCCTTCGGCTCAGGTCATGATCCCAAGGTCCTGAGTTCGAGCCTCTGTACCAGGGCTCTCTGCTCAACAGGAAGCCTGCTTCTCTCTCTCCCACTTCCCCCGCTTGTGTTCCCTCTCTCTCTGTGTCTCTCTTTGTCAAGTAAATAAATAAAATCTTTAAAAAAAAAAAATCAAGTGGCACCTGGGTGGCTTAGTGGGTTAAAGCCTCTGCCTTCGGCCCAGGTCATGATCCCAGGGTCCTGGGATCGAACCTCACACATCAGGCTCCCTGCTCACCAGGGAGCCTGCTTCCTCATCTCTCTCTCTCTGCCTGCCTCTCTGCCTACTTGTGCTCTCTGTCAGTCAAAAAAAAAAAAAAAAAAAAAATCAAGGGTTGAAAGCGCGTGTCAGTCAATGATGGAAACTTAGCCTTTTGGCTAGTTGATTACAATTATTTTCATTGACCTGAATAATATTGATCAGTCATATGGGGCTCGTAAGTAGGTGCTTATATGTAAAGTCGATTATATTGACTTTAAGACAATTTTTTGTTTCTGCTTGTGACCCCATATTTTCTATGATGGATTTTATTTCACCATTGGAATGCCATGTGGTTTGCACATGTTGGGATGATTTGTGGGGTTTGTGATCTCTGTATGGTCTGGTCATATGAACTCCAGTAACCCTGAAGACACATCTATTTTGAAGCACATTTACTAATTGATATTCACCAGGGCCACTGAATCCTCAAGAAAGCAAACAAGTAATTTTATTACGTTTGATGAAACTGGAAAACATTTCTAAAATACAGTATTTTCTTAACCATTCTTCCAACATGATAAAATTTCTTAAAAGTCATTGAAAGTGATATTTGTGAATATGCATTCTTTCCATGATGCATTTACACAATGAAGATTTCCCTATTTTCAGGTCACTGTTGCTGTATAACAACCTACCCCAAACCGAAAACCATGACCCTTTTATTATGATCATGGGTTCTGTGTCAGGCGGGAGTTGAGAACAGCAAAGCAAACAGCTCGTCTCTGCTCCGCCTCGTCTGGGGCCTCTGCTGGGAAGCCTACCTAGAAGGCTGGGGTGATGGAAGGGCTGGAGGCTGAAGTCCCTGACAGCTCACTCATGCACCTGAGCCAGGAAGACCTGAAGGCCGGGGCTGCTCACTGGAGAGCCTTCTGAGGCCTTTCTGAGATGCGTGGCTTCCTCACGACATGAGGGGCAGCGTAGTCAGGCTTCCTACAAGGGGGCTCAGGGCTCAGAGCATGTGCGTGCCAGTGAATCAGGCAGAAGCCACTGCCCTTGTATACCTCACCTCAAAACTTGCCCGTGTCCCTTCAGTGTCCTCTTCATGGTTCAAAGCAAGTCTGTGGTCAAGGGGAGGGTCATGGGCCCCATCTCTCAGGGTGAGGAACATCAAAGAATTTGTGAATATGTTTTAAGTCCTCCACAGTCTGCCCCTTGGTCAGAAAGTGTTTACACTGCTCTGACGATCGGAATGCACTCCCTCCCTCCCAAGATGCCCCGAAGTCTCCTCCCGCTATGGTCTGCATTCAAGGTTGAGGCCCAGGCTGCCATCCTCGGAGTCTGGGGGCAGTTCCTCAGCAGAGCTGCTCCAAACCTGCAGGCTTAGAAACGGTGGGTCTCTAAAAACACAAGTTCTCTGCCCCACACACCCAACATGCGGTGGCCGTACAGAGAAAGGAACCCCAGGAGACGCTCTCCATTCTGGGACACGGGGAATAGAGCACCCAGTGTTTGCTTCTGAGTCGCCTTCTTAGTCTGCTTCCTGCACATCAAGGGCTGGGGGTCCAAAAGCTTTGTTACATTTTATAACATCTCTGTCCTTTTCTGTCCAACCTGATATAATTCCTTTGAAATATTGGTGGACCTACCATGCATCAATTTTTAATCCACTGTATCAGACAAAAACCACAGCTGCAGATGGCTGCAAGATAAATGCTCCTATAGTTTGGGCTCCTTATACACCACGGTGGGACTCGTCAGAGCCCTGCTGTTGAACAGAGAAACTTTGTAAGGCATGGCCTGAAGATACAGAGAGAGCCTTTAGTCTGTCTGGAAGTTTCTATGAAGCACTGCCTTAGATCTTTCTGAGGTTTTGACCAAAGATTCTATAATCCCACTCTGGATTTGATCATTGCCCTGAAGCCATTTCTTAATTTGACACTCCCTTGCCATCTGGAAAAGCTGGGACTAAGAAAGAGCTGTGTTTTGAAACGCAGCGAGCACTGGCTTCTTTCTATTTCTTCTAACTTGTGCACGAAAGCTGACCCGTTCTCTATTAAGATCAACTCTCTCCTCTCACGGTTTTTCATAGGCAGCAAAGAGCAGCCAGATGTCACTTTCAATATTCTGTCTAGAAATCCTTATCTAAATCATTGAATTGGTCTGGTACATTTTCCAGCCTTGGCCTTCCCCATAGGCAACAGTGTTGTCAGATTTTCTGCCGCTTCCTAACAAGGGTCTCCTGTCCTCAAGCTTGAAATACCATTTTCCTTGCTTGCCTTCCGGCACTCACGGGCTGCCCCCTTAAGGCCCATCCCTATCCCACCACCCGGCTTCCGCTGCTTCCCAAAGCCAGCACTGGCTGTTCAAGGCTGGGTCGGAGCTCACCCCTCCTTCCGCATTTGCATTCCAGTGACTCCTGCTGTGTAACAAAGTACCCAGACTTCGTGGAATAAAACCACCACCACTTTATTCTGTCCATAGAATCCATGAGTTAGGAAACTGGAAATGGCGCTGTGGGACCCATCTGTCTTCACTCCCCAATACATACGCTGTGGTTGGCAAGACGCAGAGGCTGGGGTGATTCAGCAACTGGGGATGGGAACCCTGGGTCCCCTCAGACACCCACTTGTGCGGCACTGGGGCTGGGGCCGCGAGCCAGCACTGCTGCCCGGAGCACCAGCACCTGACCTCGCTGAGCAGCGTGGGCTCCTCGGGGACAGTGACGCCAGGACCGTCAGCCCCTTACATGGTGGCCCAGAGTACAAGCACTCGGTTGCTCTCAAGTGATGTAAGGGGGTCGACTCTCCGTCTTCCTAAACTGCGCTATTACAACGAGCCCACACAGTTAGGATTTCTGATTGATAGCTAGTTGGGCCACAGAGAGAGGAACGGGAGAAAGAAGGAGGGAAAGGGAGAGAAAAAAGGAGGTTGCGAGAAACCCAGGGATAGAGAGCCAGAGAACAGAGTCAAAATGAGAAAGTCACCAGGTGTCTGCAAAAAGAGTGACTGTCTTCTGAGTTTCTGAATAGGAAGCAGAATGAACAGAATGTCCTCTCCATCACTGAGAAGCCAAATCTATTTGTTAACTGAGAGCAGAGGAGTGTAAATATTACAATCCTGTAATCAAACCAAAGGACAAGAAAATAATAAACCCGGAAGGCCACGCATATATATCAAAATACATGCAGATGCGTGAAGAAACTAAGTGACCGCTACAATTTTATGAGAGCTGTTTGTGTGTTGGACACATCTTTGGTCAGAGGGGCAAAAACAAGATAAGGAAGTCCCTTAGAAGTGTGCGGAGAGAACTAACCACGCAAGAGACAAGATCTTCCCACTTGAGAAGAGGAAGTCTGGGGAAGAGAGGCCCAAGGGAGAAAACCAGACACGAACCACCATGAAAAAAGCATATGTTCTCCTCCCCCGTTAGTCCTTGATGGTTTTCAAGGGCTCAATCATCATTTTAAAAGATTAATTCTTTTTAAAGTAACAAGAGCTCAAGGGCTCATGGTCTATTACATTATTAGAGTCTTTTTGTCAGAAAATGTCAGTGCCTTTTCTTATGATTCACACATTCCGGAAACCTTCAGCTTCTTGAAATGATTGCTTGGGATTCTGGGATTCACAGCTAGCATCTCGAGGCCCCACAGCGTCACTGACAAAGCACGTGCCCACACACAGAAAGGCAGAGACGTATAGATGCGAATAGGGAGATAAAGAGCAATATGGGGCACAAAAAAAAAAAAAAAAAAAAGGCAAAACGACATGTACTTACAGCGGACTTGGGGGGAGTTAACCCCATCCCCTGACCTTTTGTGCTATTACATACATCTCAAGGCACCGTTTTGCAGCTGTAGACTTATACTTGGTATTGGTTGTTGTCCTACAAACTAATCTAATCCAGCAACTACGGGTTCATAGCCTTGAAATGACGTTTTTTTGACTATTGAAAACCAGAAGTTGGAAGCGAAGGATTACCTAATTTTCTTTTTTAAGATTTTATTTATTTATTTGACAGAGAAAGACAGAGAACACAAGCAGGGAGAGTGGAAGAGGGAGACACGCCCTGGATTGTCTTTCTATTAAGAGAAATCAAATGAAGTTCATTTCTATCACAAGAAATCGTAATGCAAGAATGCAACCAAAATTGGTTTAAATTCCAAACCACCTCTTTCAAGCAATCTTGAATAACTCTATATTACCATAGGAATTTAAACGGTTCAGGCATCTGGGTGGCTCATTGTTAAGTGTCTGTGTTGGACTCACTCAGGTCATGATCCCCGGGTCCTGGGATCGAGCCCGCCAGCACTGGGCTCCCTGCTCAGTGGGAAGCCTGCTTCTCTCTCTCCCACTCCCCCTGCTTCTGCTCCCTCTCTCACTCTCTCTTTCTCTCTCTGTCAGTCAAATAAGTATATAAAATTTAAAAAAAATTTTTTTTTAATTTTTCCTCAAAGAGCATAATAACATTTGGCTGGTTTGTCATCTTTAAATAATGACTATTTTCTTTGTAAAAGCCTCATAATTCCTGTGGTACAACCCATGAAAACAGAGAAAGGATAAGGAGAAAATTCAGTATCTTGCGAGTTTGTTCTTACTACAGCGGGCCCTTGGATTTCTAGGTCTAAAGTAATGAGCTCATCCTTTTAGCTCTCAAGGGCTAAATAAGTCAATTTGACTTACAAATATAGAACTGACTTAAAAAGAACAGAGGGAACTCTCTGGCATGATGGAAAAGTTCTGTATCTTGGGTGTCAAAAAATTCATCCACCAATACACTTTAAAGTCTGAGAGTTTTCTTTTATGTTAGTTAAACCTCAATTTTAAAAATCTTATTTGACTGATGGGTCTAGTTGTGTAGAGTATTTGGGTAGGACTGGAGTTATATGCTTTAATTTCCACTTAACTCTTATTTTAGCTGCTACTTATAAAAATAATAAAAGGTAAAAGGTACCTATGAACATAGTCTCTCTCATTTAAAAATTCTATTGAAACAATCCAGGCAAAAATCTCTGTGCTCAGTCATGGTACTTGTTTTTAGTCCCAAAATATTATTATACAGTGGAGGAAGTCTGTTCTCTCCTTTATCTACAGCACTTTGCTGCCAGATTACGATGATCAGAAAAATATTAAAACCAATATTATAGTGATGATACAAGTGTAAATATGTTTGAATACTTACCAGCCTACTATAGAGAGAATGCGTGGAGTATTGTGGAATAAAAAGGACAGAAATACCTGACTTGTCTGGGAAAACTTGCCTGGGAAAAGGGAAGGCTGCCAAGCCTAGCTACAAGGAAATAATTCTAGTTGGACAAACACAGAGATACCACATAAAGGTGACCTATTGATAAGCCAAATGATACTGAGATATTTCTTAACTACTGACCTGTCCTCGGGCTTGTGGGATGTCCCCCTTGGTCACGGTGTATTAGCCTGCTGAGTTCAGTTTCTTAATTATTTTGGATTTTTTATTTGTCCTCATCAGAGTAGTACGTGTACATGTAAGAGATCTTCCTCAAATTTTGCTACCAGGATTAAATGGATCAGGAAGGTTTCTTTCTCCGTTCTAAAGCATTTTCAGTGGCATGGGGATTACCTGGGCCTGGAAAGATCGCCTGTGACCTCATCTGTGCCCAGGAACATTTGGAGACTGTTTTTCTGACAACATTAAAAAAAAAAAAGTTTTCCTCGTTAGGAATCAATTTTGATCATTTTGTCTTCCTTTGAGTCCATTTCAGTAATTTGTATTTTCCTTAAAATCATGCATTTCACAAGCTTCCTCATTAATGAATATGAAATTACAAATGTCAGCCTCTTCTAATCTCTAAAGTAAGCGTGCCTTTTCTTAACTCCCGTTCTCATTCATAATGTTAGGTTTTTGTGGTTTTGACTTGTATTTTCTGAATTAGACTCTGCCAGGGGTTGGGTTCTTTTATTGGTCTCTTCAAAGAACCAGCTCTTGGATTTATCGTAGATGTTGATTTTCTCATTACATCCACTTCTGCTTTTATCTGAATTAGTTTTTATTTTGATTTATTTTATTCTTTCTCTAGCTTTTTTTTTTTTAAACATGACTTGCACTTTTTTTTTTTTTTTTTTTAAGATTTTACTTATTTACTTGACAGAGATCACAAGCGGGCAGAGAGAGAGAGGAGGAAGCAGGCTCCCTGCTGAGCAGAGAGCCAGATGCGGGGCTGGATCCCAGGACTCTGGGATCTTGACCTGAGCCTAAGGCAGAGGCTTCAACCCACTGAGCCACCCAGGTGCCCCTCCCTAGCTTTTTGTCTTTTAACTTACTCCCTTATTTAATAATGAAAGTATTTAAGACCACGTGTTTTCTTTTGATTATAGCTTTAGCTGCATCCTTGAATGTGTCAAGTTCTCTTTCTCATTAACTTATTATCTGTAATTGCAACTACAGTCCTTCAGTCCAGGGGCTGCGTAAAGAGCCCTGACTGATGAAGTTGTGCTATTAACCTTTTCATCATTTGCCAGCTTTATTGCACTGTGATTAGAGCATATGACCAACACACATCCTGCTTTTTGTGATTGGGGAGGGGGTGCTGCTTTGTTCCCCAACACTTGATAAATATAGGTAAACGTCTCAGGGACCGTATTAAATGTATATAGATGTTTGATTTAATTGGCAGTCAAATCTATTGGTTATTCAGCCTCTCTCTTCCCCCACTTACAATTGTTTACTTGAATGGCCAAAGACCGGGTCACCCACTAAGTTCACAATCCAGTCCATTCTTCTTGTGTTAGAACAGTTTTGCTTAATAAGGTTCTATTTTATTATTCAGTGCATGAAGAGGCGGTTTTCATTTTGTATCTTTATTTTAAAATATAATACATTTTATTTATTTATTTATTTATTTGAGAGCAAGAGCATGCAGGAAGGGGTGAGAGGGAGAGAATTTCAGACAGACTCACGGCTGAGCGTGGAGCCCCATGCGGGGCTCAGTCCCAGGAACCTGAGATCATGATCTGAGCCGACACCAAGAGTCTGACACTTAACCACCTGAGCCACCCAGGTGGTTTTCACTTTTTAAATTATACTTTTTGTCCATATAAAACTTTTTGTCCATATAAAACAGTTTAGTGGGTTTTGCCTAGGAGTTTTGTCTGTCATTAACTGTTTCCATCCCACTTTCTTTCTGACGTATCTTTGCCGCCCTTTCCTTTGTTTTTTTTTAATCTTGCTATGTCTTTCTCTTAGGTGCATCTTTTATAAACAGTGTATAGTTATATTTTGGTTTTGCCCTAATCTGTGACTCTTCTTTACCCAATAAAGAAGTTGTATCCTATTCACATTTCTTATAGCAACGGACAAGATTTTCTCTTCTTAAATTTAGTGGTGTTATGTATTTGTTTGTTTGTTTATTATATAAGGGTTTATTCTCAGTTCTAGTCCATTTGATCTATAAGTCTGTCCTTATGCCAGTACCACACAGTCTTTTTTACTATATCTTAGTAATATCTACATCCAACATGGGGCTCGAACTCATGACCCCAAGATCAAAAGTCCCATGCTCTTCTGACTGAGCCAGCCAAGCGTCCCTAAATTAATCATATTGTTTAGATGCTGGCTATTTTTAATGCTTCCATGATATTTCCTTTTATTTTCTTTTAGTTGCTATGTTGATCAAATTTACTTATTTTCTTTTTTACTAATGATTAGAAAGTTTTATGTTCTTTTTAACTCTAATAATTTATTGGTTACTGTTAAATGTTTAAATTGATCTCTTAAGACCAAGAATAAAATAGATTTACTTCTCTTCTCCTGTGGATGATGACAAAATTAATATTTCTTCTCTTTCCACGCCTTTCTACATTTTCAGACAGAGGAGACAGGTTTTTTTTTTTTTTAAGTATATGTAGACTTGGGGCGCGTAGGTGGCTCAGTCGTTAAGCGTCTGCCTTCGGCTCAGGGTCCTGGGTCCTGGGATCGAGCCCCACATCGGGCTCCTTGCTCCACAGGAGGGCTGCTTCTCCCTCTCCGACTCCCCCCTGCTTGTGTTCCTTCTCTCGCTGTGTCTCTCTGTCAAACAAATAAATAAACTCTTTAAACTCTTAAAAGTATGTAGACTTGAATGTTATTTTCCTGTGTAGAAAATTTATTTTTTGTACCCATATACTTGAAGATATTATCCCCTTTATTCTAGAGATTCAAAACTTTCCCTGGGCTACATTTCCATGTGACTCCTTATTATTTAAGTTGGGCTGGTATCTGTGGCTCTTTTATATCCAAAGACTGGAATCTTTCAACACTGAAATCTTTCAACATTGGGAAATTTTTTCTATTATTATTTTATTTCTGTGGTATCTGGTTGTTATATACTGCTTGCATTATTTTTTTTCTGTGTTTATTGAAGCATAATTGACAGATAAGAATTGTATATATATTTAAAATGTGCAACTTGATGTTTTGAACCATTGTGTTTTTAATTTATCATGTTTATCTTTCAGAATTATTTCTTTTTCTAATATTGGTCTTTTTGTACTTAAAAGTGCAACTGGGCACCTGGGTGGCTCAGTGGGTTAAAGCTTCTGCCTTAGGCTCAGGTCATGATCCCAGGGTCCTGCATTGGGCTCTCTGCTCGGTGGGGAGCCTGCTTCCTCCTCTCTCTCTGCCTGCATCTCTGCCTACTTGTGATCTCTGTCTGTCAAATAAATAAATAAAATCTTTAAAAAAAAATGCAACTATGTGTTAGGAATCTTTTTTTTTCTATTTTGCTCTGCTTTCTTGCCCAGACTCCATTGCAAAGGAGGACACCTGCTTTCCTTTCTCAGCCGAAGCCCTCTCCTTCTGAACTGCCAGATCTATAGCTGCGTCCCCTGCTGGGTCCTCCTTGCTGAGGAGGATCTGGAAGAAATGAGATCGGTTACGGTCAGAGACTATATCTGCCCTGTTAAGAATCTTGAATACCAAAGAAGAGGAAGGTTTAGATACATCATAGCACAGAGATCCCACAGATGATGAGACATAAGAAGGCAGCTAACAGAGTGAATCCTTGATAAGGAGTCTCACTTTTGTTCAGAGAAACCTCCTTCTGTGCTGTGGCTGAGGCCGCAACCCCTGCCCTAACAGATGTAATTCACTACGACGCCTTCCATTTCCATGGAACTCATGTAAAGGTTTTCAGGTACTGCCGTCTATCTTCTTTTAGGTTAGAGGGTAAAACCCCCTGAAGGCGGGTGGGGTGTTGTTTGTTTATCTTTGCGGCTATTTGATCCTTTACCATAATCTTATAGGGGAGATAAGACATCTAGTGTGATCCTTCTTTTGTAGAAGACAGATGCCTCACATGATTGAATAATCACATAGCTGAATTGGGGTTAGTGCCCAAGTCATCCTCTCTCCATGGCTTTTCCCCACTTACCAGCCTGTTTCCCAGAACACAAGGGGACATTCTGGGAGCTGTGTATCGTACCTGGGTGACAACAGAGCTTAATCTTTGATTATTTGTGTAGCAGAAGAAATTGGGTGCTATTGTCCCTCTTTTCTTCCAGAGCTCTGACCCATAGTCTGGGCTTACAAGAGAGGAGTTCCTATGCACAGCAGCATCTGGCCGCCAGACAGGGTGAAACAGGCAGGAGGAGAAGCCCATACTCTGCAATGGGAAGGGGACTGAGAAAAGAGTCCTCTGGCCCAGGCAGTGTCTAGGAAGGGGTCCTCCATCTGGATGGTTTCAGCAGACACCACCGAATCTCTTTTCCCTGCACTGCTGCAGCCAAGGCTCCTGGGATGTGCTGACGAAGTTACTCCTGTTAAAATTCTCATTTTATTAGGCTTTAATCAGACTCTCCCGTGAAGGGCTATATAAACTCAGTTCTAAATTTTGCATCTAAAATAGCCAAATGAGAGTGAAGCATCACAGACCTAAAATGCTTTTAGAAATAAAAGAGATATTTTTAATTTAATCATGTAAAGTCGTCTGGATGGGCTACATCTAGTGGCAGGAAGACTGATATAACTTCTTACCGGTGGCCTCAGAAAGCCAATGACCTGCATGGGTTTGTGAGATGATTTCCAGTGCCTTGATTATCTTTCCTTCTCTCCTTTAAGCGCTGACCCTGTCATTCTTTTAAAGTCAATCTAAGAACTTACCTCCTGTGAAAACTTATTCACTTGATGTTTAGTGATATTTATTTATGCAACTTATGTTAACTTGTGCATGATATTTGAAAAAGCTTATGATAAAGAACGTGGTTCTGACTCAGTCTAAAAGCCCGAATTCCAGTTCCAAGGTCCACAAATTAGCTAATCTCTTGGAGCCTCAATTTCCGTATCTGTAAAATGCGGACATGGAACTAAGAGGGCTTCCAAATGTATGGACTGTTAAAATGTTCTTCGGTTGTTTATTTGTCTGTTCCACTGGTCCAGCTGGATTGGGAATCCCCTACAACGAGGCTTGTGCCTTCAGCATCTTTGGTGCATGCCTCCGCACCCCCCTCCCAGGCGGCCTGGCACTCTGCATTCCCCCCAGCGGCTAGCTTGTCAGTGTTGATCGCAGGGCTGACAGCACCTGTGGTGGCCAGGAGGTGGCACTTTGGTATTTCCTGCAGTAGGAGAACAAACCCACAGAGTGAAAAATCACGCAGGTTTCTGCTTTACTGACCCAAGCAGACTGACTATCTGGGGATCAAAATAAGCAAAGAGCTCTACTTTTTATATTTATATGTAATAAAATTGGCTTTTGGTGGTGGTTGGTATATAAGCCTATGGGTCTCAACACATGCGTAGATTTGTGTAACCACCACTACAGCCAGGACACACAAGTGTGCATCATCTCAAAAAACTCCCCTGGGTCAGACTACCGCTGGCGCTGAACTCTGACAACTACCCATCTGTTGTCCATACGTAGTGTTCTCTTCTAGAGAATATCGCATAAATGGAACCGTACAGCATGTTACCTTTTGCGGCTGACTCAGCATAATGCCTTCAAAATTTGTCCGCACTGTTGCCTACCAGTCATTTGTATCATGAGTTTATTCCCTTTATTGCTGGATAGCATTACATTGTATAGACATATGGTGCCTTGTTTCTCTATTCACCTGCTGATGGATATCCAGTGGTTTCCAGTTTGGGGCCACTGTGAATAGAGCTGCTATAAACATTCCTGTGTACATTTTTGAGCGAACATAGGGTTTTTACATCTCGAGGATATATGCGTAGGAGTGAGATTGCTGGGTCACGTGGTGATTCTGTGTTTAACTCTTTCAGTACCCGCCGACTGCTTTCCCTGTGACTGTCTCATTTCCCATTCCCAGCAGCAGGGTGTGAGAGTCCCAGCTGTTCTCCACCCTCTTTGGTGTTCCCACTTTGCTGTTGGCGTTGATTTATTTTTGTTTTTATTTGGCCATTCTGACGGGTTTGTGGTGGTACCTCATCTCTGCTTTGATTTGCATTTCCCTCCTAGCTAATGATGTCGACCGTCTCTTCATGTGCTGATTTGCCAGCCAAGGGACTTGGAATCTTCTGCTCATTTCTAAATTGAATTGTTTGCTTTCTTCTTGTGGAATTTGAAGAGTTGTTTACACACTGATCTTCCTGCCAGTGTCTTTCTCAAAGACAAGCTTTAAGTTTGATGACATTCAATTGACCCGTTTTTTTCTTTTATGAGTGGCGCTTTGGGTGTTTTTTCTAAGAAATGTTGCCCCCATCCCAGGTCACAGATATTTTCTCCTGTGTTTTCTAATAAAAGTTTTATGGTTTTACATTTTACATTTATATCTGTGATTCGTTTTGAATTCATTTTACATAAGGCGTGAGATTTAAGTTGATGTTTATTTCTTTTGCATGTGGCTGTCCAAATGGTCCAAGTTACCCAAATGTCCAAATCATCTTTTCTCCATTGAATTGCCTTTGTACCTTAATGAAAAACTGGTTGGCTATATTTGTGTCTATTTCTGATTCTTCACTTTGGTCCACCAATCTTTGTTTTCTTCCCTTTGATAATCCCTTTAACAATTACATTATCTTCATCACTGTCACTTTCTATTAAGAAAATCAGCTACAGTGGGTCTTTCCACTTTGTTCTTCTTTTTCATATTGTTTTGGATATTCTGGTTCCTTTGCCTTTCCATACACACTTTAGAATCAGCTTCTTCTTTTTTTTTTTAAGATTTTATTTATTTATTTGACAGACAGAGATCACAAGTAGGCAGAGAGGCAGGCAGAGAGAGAGAGAGAGGAGGAAGCAGGCTCCCTGCTGAGCAGAGAGCCTGATGCGGGGCTTGATCCTGGACCCTGGGATCATATCCTGAGTCGAAAGCAGAGGCTTTAACCCACTGAGCCACCCAGGCTCCCCTAGAATCAGCTTCTTGATATCCACAAAAAGTTCTGCTGGGATTTTGGTTGGGATTACATTAAATCTGTAGATCCTCTTGGGGAAAATGTGCATCTTGATGACAGTGTGTTTTCCAATCCATGAACATACTATCTCTGTGTTTATTTTGATTTTTCTTTTATACCTTTCGTCAACATTTTCATTTGATATCTCTCATCAACATTCTGTATTTTTTCAATAGATAGTGTACATGTTTTTTAGGTTTATACGTTAAGTATTTTTTATTTTAGACTTCCTGTGGGTAGTTTTGTCTTTAAATTTCTGTTTCCAAAATTAATATGTCAACCATACTTAAAATTTGTTTAAATTTTTTAAAATTCTATTTCCAGTTGTTCATTACTAATATATAGAAATATTTTTGTGTGTTGGCCTTGTGACCAACAAGAACCAGTGACCTTGTTAAACCTACTTATTAGTTCTAGGAGCTATTTTATAGATTCCTTGGGATTTTTTTCTTAATGTAGATAATCATGTAATCAAAATAATATGGAGACATTTATTTCTTCCTTTTCCTTTTAAATTTCCTTAAACCTGCCTAATTGCACTGGCTAGGGCTTCTTGTCTGATGTTGCCCAGCGGCAATGGCCATGGAAGTCCTCACCTTGCTTCCTATCTCGGCAGAAAACCTTCAGTCTTTCACCACTAAGTGTGGTGTTCGCTGAGGCATTTATGTACATGTGATCTACCAGGTTGTGTTCTTTTCTAATCCTGGCTCCTTGACAGCTTTTTATCACGAATGGATGCTGAGTATTGTCAAGTGCTTTTGTTGTGGGGTTGTTTGTGGTCTGCAGCAGCCAAGAAAGAATTCTTGAGACATTGTATGATATAACTTAGTCAGTTTATTTAAATAGCACGGGGATGGGACATGTGGGCAGAGCTGCACTTTTGCCGTGTGAAGCTGGTGGTTATATGCTTCGTGCTCAAGGGGAGGGGATGTGCAGGGAGCATTAGATCATAATTTTTTTTTTCAAATTTCTACTTCTAAACCTACTTTCACTAAAAGAATTTTTTTAATTGGAAAAAAGAAAACTACATTCACAAGACTTCTGTGGTGCTTATCGTTCAGCTGGATATGAACTATGGGTGAGATGTACAGGCAGTCATTCTCATGACCTTTAAGAATGTAGCAATCAGCACGTCTTTGATCCTTCATGAGACGATGCAGGCTATATGTCAGCCTTCTGGACTAATGGTGAACATTTTTCTGCTTCCATCCCTCATCGTTTTCTTCTGACCAATTTTTGGTCCTTAAATTCTTAAGGTTCGAAGGGCAAAGGGCTCATCTTCTGTAACTTCTTCAAGCTGACAGGGGTCGTAGGGATGTCTCTACCTCTGGAATGAAACTGGTCAGTGTCTGTCCCTACAGGTAGTTATAATGGAAAGCCATTGCTATAGAGTCAAGAGTGAACATGAAGGTGAATTTGTTTCAAGTAGGAAGGATCGTCTGTCCGCTGAGCAAAGCAGTTAGTACCTGCTTGCACATATCTCAACAATAGGAGAAGACAAAGTGAGAGGGACAACACGTTAGGATTATTGGTTTTTTAAAGCTTTAATTATTTATTTTGAGAGAAAGAGAGTACAAGTGGGGGGAGGGGCAGAATGGTGAGAGAGAATCTCAAGCAGACTCCCCACTGAGCATGGAGCCCCATGCAAGACCCCAGAATCCTGAGATCATGACCTGAGCCAAAATCAGGATCCAGCCACTCAACTGACTGAGACACCCAGGTACCCCTAGGATTGTTATTACAATGAAAATAAGAAGAGTGGAGTGCCTAAATGGCTCAGTTGGTTAAGTGTCTGCCTTCAGCTCAGGTCATGATCTTGGGGTCCTGGGATTGAGCCTGGTTCTCTCTCTGCCCCTCCACCTCCCCCAGTTACATTTCCTCGTGCACACATGCCCCTCTCTCTCTGAAATAAATAAAATCTTAAAAGAGAGAAAATAAGAGCGATGAGAAGACACTTTAGTGTGGACCCTAGTCCACGTCCTGACCGGAAATGTAACCAATACCATTAGGTGACAATGGAGGGTATGTAAGAGCACCAGTTTGATGACTCATATCCAGTAAGTAATCCCATTGTATTTTTGTCATAATCTGGAATGTAGATACAACATTCTCTGTAATAATGGCACATGGTCTGCCGGGTTCTGCGATTAAGACATCTAATGCCATTCTAGTTTGTAGAACTGCTTTGTGTACTTGGATCATTTCAGTGTTTAATAGTGTAATGCTTTTTTGAGAACCATTTAAGGCCTTAATTGTCTACTTATCAAGAGCCTCCACGTGCCGTATGACATCCTCTAAACCTGATGGGAGAAAAATTCATGTCATATGGTCACAGCAATAACACACGGATCTTGTCCATTGTTTTAGATACAGAAGATTGCCTGGACTTGGGTAGTCTTGGTGCTGTGGCCATGCGTCCCAGCATGCCCTGTAGTATATTTTCCAGTCCAGCCTGGTGGAATCCACTGCCACAAATTTGGCCCACGTTAACAACTGTGTTCCATTAGGTACTAGCCATCTGAGGCCTTGTCATCTCATCCAATCTCTAGCAAAGCTGTCAGTTACCCCAGCTTTGGTGGGGGTGGGCAGGATCCATCCCATTTGGTGAGTACTTTGGGGCCATGAATCAGGGTATGGTTTTTCTGTTCTCAGTACAAAAAGGCCTTTGGCTTAGTTGTCCTGTTGTGGGAGTAAGCTACATATATCCACCTTGGGCATATCAATAGAAAGGACTACATAGCTGGGGAATTCGTTGTCCTCAGCCTATCTGTGGACTGGCATATTCAGTTAACATTTAGATAATCTGAAGATAAGAGAAGGGTCTCTTACGAGTCCCATGTAACATCTACCATAGGCCAGCAAGAAACATTCATTTTAGTGATGGAAATGTCACTATATGTGCTGGTATTGGGGTGGTGTATCATATCGGTTATGGTTTTAAGGAGCACTTTTATTATCTTGGCCACACAGAATTGAGCAATGTTGGGGAGTCCATTCCATTGACCAGGTGTTTAAATAATCACGTGCCCATGAGGTTCTATATTATCCCCATGGAGTAACAAGCAGGAAGACTATCTACCAATACATGAGCTATTATGGCAGTATCTCTGAAGTGGACCTCAAGTTGTCTAGCTCAGGCAGACAACAAACATTTAAAGACAAAAGTAGAACCTAACATCCATAAGGATGCGTTATTGGAACATAATTTTTCTCTCCAGATTCACCCTGATTTCCAGATAGCCAAATCAAGACTGATCTGTTTGTAAACCAAGGCCAGTTTTAACAAACCTAGCCTGGTTATTTACATAAGCTCAGCAAGAATAGTGATTGATCATAGAGATCCTTTAAAATCTGCTTTGGTGGAATTTTGTATAAGGAATCTCTAGTTTGAACTCTTTGGTAGCCATGCAAGAGCAGAGCCATGCCAAATAGTTGTCATCAGACTTGCCTGCAGTACTTGTAGATTTGGGTGTATTCCTCTTCCCAAGGTTCCCAGAATATCCCAAGATTTCCTGTACCTGCCAGGAAGTGACATTCTTTACTCACCTGGTGGGGCTGCTCGGAACCCAGAAGCAAGGGATCAGACCAGCATCTCAAAGGGGCTTTATGGGCTCCATAAAGTCAACCTTAGTTCCTTGAAGCTGTCTGATATCTGAGTCTATGACTACCTCTCTCACAGCATTCCTGTCAAAGTCTTAGTAGTATAACCAACATTTCCAGTGGCGTCCCATTACAAGGAGAACAGATTGTTTTTGTTTTTTAAGTATGATTTAAATTCTAGTTAGTTAACATAGTGTGATATTTGTTTCAGGTGTACAGTATAGTAATACCACACTTCATATATCACTGGTGTTCAGCACAAGTGCCCTTGATTCCCATCACCAATTTCATCCATCCCCCCCGCCCCGCCTCCCTCTGGTAACCTTCAATTTGTTCCCTAACTTTAGAGTCTATTTCTTGGTTTTCCTCTCTCCTTTTTTTTTTCCCCTCTTTGCTCATTTCTTTTTTTTTTTTTTCTTTTAAGATTTATTTATTTTAGAGAGAGAAGGAGAGAAGAGTGTGGGAAGGGGTAGAGGGAGTGGGAGAGAGACATTTCAACAGACTCCACACTGAGCACAGAGCCCAACACAGGGCTCGATCACACAACCCTGAGATCATGACCTGAGACAAATCCGAGAGATGCTTAACCGCCTGCGGCACCCAGGGCCCAACCATTTGTTTTGTTTCTTAAATTCCACATATGAGTGAATTCCTATGGTATTTGTCTTTTTCTGACTTATTTTACCTAGCTAATACTCTCTAGCTCCATCCACATTATTGCAAGTGGCAAGATTCCATTCTTCTTTATGGCTGAGTAATATTCCATTATGTATATACCACTTCATCCATTCATCAGTTGATGGACACTTGTGCTGTTCATAATATGGCTACTGTAGATAATGATGCTATTAACTTCGGAGTGCATGTATCCTTTTGTATTATTATTTTTGTATTCTTTGGGTAAATACTTATTAGTGTGATTGCCGGCCATAAGGTACTTCTATTTTTTTTTAAGATTTTATGTATTTATTTGATATACAGAGATCACAAGTAGGCAGAGAGGCAGGCAGAGAGAGAGGAGAAAGCAGGCTCCCTGCTGAGCAGAGAGCCTGATGTGGGGCTCGATCCCAGGACCCTGGGATCATGACCTGAGCCGAAGGCAGAGGCTTTAACCCACTGAGCCACCCAGGCACCCAGGCACTTCTATTTTTAATTTTATGAAGAACCTACATTCTTCACTTGATCTTAGCCAAAAGCCTGAGAAATGATAGGAGAACATATTCTTATTGAATTTCTGCAAGTAACTATAATTGCCATGAAAAAAGAATACTTACTGAGAGTTTGAATTCTGGAGGGTTCTAGTAAAAAGAAGAGTTCAGTGTTTCAATTTGTTTATAAAGGAATACTTTATCACATCTCCATAAATCTTAAGAGAAAGTTTCCTTAAATCTGGAGAAGCAAACATTAGAGAACTAGCAGTGTTTCAAATAAGAGTCATAAAAACTATAATCATCTTCCTCAATTTATTTAGCCCCATATTACTAATTCTTGTTTCTTGAATGCAGCTTTTTTTTGTTAGTTTTGGATATTTTGACACATTTTAGTCTTAAGATTTTAAAGATATGGGCGCCTGGGTGGCTCAGTCAGTTAAGCGTCTGCCTTCGGCTTAGGTCGTGATCTCAGGGTCCCCAGCGGGGAGTCTGCTTCTCCCTCTGCCCCTTCCCCCCTCCCTACCACTCCCCTCCTGCATGCATGCATACTCTCTTTCTCTCTCAAATAAATATTTGTCAAAGTCCTCTTCCTGAATCTCCTTGAAGACAAAACTTATTCCACAAGAGCATCAGAACAGTAACTATAAATGACAAAAGATTTAAAAATAGACATAGTTAAAGATCTGATATGAGGGCTTGTTATAAAGTAGCTGACAATGAAAGGTAGTTATTCTTGTGACACATAGTGTTTTAATAATTAAAATTTTAAATGATGTCCTTATACCAGAACATATTAAAGCTCTAGGAATTTCATTAATTTCTAGAACAGGTAAGCATCCACCCATACAACATGACCTAAAGTTTCTCATCGTTTGTTTGACAGCGCTTCCCACATAACTTAACGTACCAAATAAGTCTAATTCATCCAGAGACTTCGTTTACAATTCACATATCTGGGAAGTTGGTTAAAACCCTCAGAAAGTTCCAAGCATATGATTACAGATCATCATAAATTTAATGTTTACATTTAACCAAACTGGCAGTAAGAGATTGTACATAGAGCTATATAGTTGTTAGCAACACATACCTCCTTTAACATTGAGAAGTTCTAACCTTCTTAAGTAATCAAAGACCTGATAAAGACAGGTTTGGTTTTCTGGGCAGATAAAGAAAAGATATTAAAAAAAACAACAACAAGAAAAACTTGGCTTACATTTTCTTATGAAGAGCAGACCCAAGAGTCCAGGAAAATTTTGTCTTTTACAAGGAGAGGAGCAGAATTTCCTTTTTCCTTTTTCCTTAAAAATGTATTTATTTTTTATATATTTATTTACTAGAGAGAGAGAGTGAGAGAGTGTGAGAGAGCATGCGTGCAGGCGTGCTAGCTAGGGGACGGGCAAAGAAAGAGAATCTCCAGCAGACTCCCCACTAAGAGAAAAGCCCCCTGTGGGGCTCGATCCCATGACCCTGAGATTATGACTTGAGCTGAAATCAAGAGTTGGATGCTCAACCAACTCAGCCACACAGGAGCCCCCTATGCCCATATACTTTATTAAAATGTTTTTCATAAGACTTTATTCATTTATTTGACAGAGATCACAAGTAGGTGGTGGGGTGGGGAGAGAAGCAGGCTTCCCAGTGAGCAGAGAGCCCGATGCGGGGCTCGATCCCAGGATGCTGGGATCATGAGCTGAGCCAAAGGCAGAGGCTTAACCCACTGAGCCACCCAAGCGCCCCTATTCCTGTATACTTTTAAAATCCATTTATTTCAACCTAGTCCTGACCATGCATAAAATTCTTTTCCAAAGATTTCCCTTCACAAACCTTCTGCAGCTTTCTTTTTCATTTGGATTTTGTCCTAATAAGCCTTTTCTCTCCAAGCAACTAGTCTCATTTTAGGACAGAATTTCTTTTGCCCTCAAAAAAAGGTATTCCCATTCCTTGTATCTTTCTCATATGTCCCCTACTTTCCTGCAGACAGAGTTGTTTTCCTTATTTCCATCAGTCTTAATTACATTTAGCAGAGTTTTAACTCTTAGAAACCTTAATCTCCAGAGAAAATTAAGTAGAAACCAATTAATTGTGAACAGCCTCTTATACCAGAATTCTTTAGATCTGAGATTTATGAACACAGTTCATAAATTCTAAAAACATGTTGACCGGCAGACCCAAGTATCCTCGGTTTCTCTATGGTAAGAAGCCAAAAGCACAAACCTGCATTGAGTAAACAATGCTTTCGTATTTATTTGGGAAAGACTTAGATATCCAGTTAATTCAGTCCAGTTCATCATTTAACTTAGCAAAACTTCAAAGTTTCAGGTTACCCAAAATTTTGAAAGCTTTTTAAAAGTTTTACTTATAAGCCTTTCATTTATTCGCCCTACTTGTTCTTAACAATTACCCACGAAAACTTTGACACAAAATTAACCATCATTGAAGTCACCTTTTTGCTGACAAGTTGCAACAGAGATAACAAGAGCTTATTTGACCTGTGGTAAACCTTGGTAGAGTAGAAGTTTTATATTTAATGCTGATAATTCTAAAGACATGTTCTACCTTAATTAAACTAACAAATTCAAATTAGCTTAATATGTTATACCCCGGTCTTCTAAAAGCCAATCAGTTTGTTACCCACTGTCAGTTTTTATCTCGGACACCCACTGGGAAATCTGAGGTGGGTGGCGTAAGTCCAGGGAGAAATGCTCTTCACTCCTCGATAGCAAGGGGAGGAGAAGCAGAGGCACAGAGGACATGCGGGAACTGGTTATGCAATCCATGTCCAAGGTGGTGCAGAAACGGGAGGAGGGGGAGGTAGAAGCAGAAGAGGTGAGGTGCCACCAGCAAGACTGGAAGCAGATAAAAGCCCAAAGGTCAGTGAAAAAGAACTCCCGGTCCTAGAGCTTGTCATCTCAAACAGATGAAGAGACACATGTTGTCTTTCGACCAACAGAAAGTGAAAAGAGGCCGTCCCTGTCGGGCCAGAGAAGACAGGGAACCTCCCTGAAGCAAAAAGAGTTTCGGCAGCTGCGTGGGAATGTTCTTTAAGATCTCCATCTCAAGGTAGACTTACCAGACAACTGGCTCCAATTATCATAGCCATTAACCCTGGCAATGAATGAAGGAGAAACAGCCCCCCATATAGCAGGAATCTAGTGCTGTTAGGCAGTGTTCATCCAGTCCTCTCAAGATGCATACCAGATCTGAGACAGAAAAGAAGAAGCAAACAAAGAGAAGACCAGTAACTCAGGAAAGAGGGGGAACGATACAGAATCTTGGCAACAACCTGTTTACAGGAGAGACAAGGGAGGGGAGCACACAAAGAACATACAGAACACAGGGAAGGTGGTAGATTATCAGAAGGACCTGAGGCAGTTCGCTGATGGTAGATTGAGTAGAGGTGAGGAGAGGGGCTTCCTCGAGCCCCTGCAGGATTTGCAGATCAGGGATTTGGTACAGGATCACAGCTGCTGACCCTGTGGGGTCTCAGTCCATTTTCCCTGCCACCTATAAAAGGTCCAATGGATAAATACTGTTGAACCTTCAAGACCTGTTAATGGGCCATTTTGTTTTTATCATCCCTCAGAGATGATTGAGGCCAAGCATCATTATGGAAGAAGAGGCACTTTTTCTTTATATCCTCTTGTCCAAATGGACTCCAGTGTGTTAGGAGACAGCCCAAAGAAGAATCCTTGGGATCGAAGAGGCAGATCCCGTAGTTAATTCCTACCAAACGAGGAGAGTACATTTACCAGGAGTCCATTACCAAAATCCTTCTCAGCTCCCAAGTGGCATTCCATCAGGGATATTGCTAAAGGTTCCTGGGTTCCAAGTGGCAGGAGGTGTCCCGGATCTGGACCGCTCTTGACACCTTTGTACTATCTGAGAAGGGATGATCACCTCCCTGCCTCTCTGTGACATCTTAGACTACAGTAGGTGCCAGCGAATGGACTGAATCACCACAGAGATTGGGGCTGCCTCTTCCCATTTGGGGAAGTTAATATATTTGGCAACCAATAATGATACCCTTAGTAAGCCTCTAGATCTAGTATTAACAGATGGGGTAGAGGCCATGACCTTTGTTAAGAAGGACGGCTATTTCATATCATACTAAGCATCATATATCTAAGCTAGAAGTACTTAAAATCAGAAAGCAAGACGGAGAATGCCAGATAGCCCATGGGGAACAGCAAATGAGAGACATGAAAAACCAAAAATATCGCACTTCTATCTAATCTGAACAGCCTTCTCAAGAGCTTTATCCATGATCCAGCCCCAAGGGAGCAGTCTCCCTTCGGTGGGTAGATGCCTCAACTGGGTAATAGCTCCCACTGGTCCCTATTGGGAAGGCTGTGGTCAGACATATCTTAGATTTTATGTTCCTTGAGGGACCACACCAGGTTATTTAGGAGGAAACCTTACTCAGGAGCCTTAAAACGGGCGGCCATTCCAATGACATGTATGGCAGCCCTGTGCCTGAGAAGAATGCAAGTATTGAAAGAACAGGTAAAACAGGGAGAGCCTGATTTCTGAGCCCAGTGCCATCATGGCCAAGATACTGGTGTCTAGCCAGGTGGCAGGAGTTTGACTTCCCCGTAGTCTAGCCACAGGCAAGAGGTTTTCTCTTGAGCACTAAGACACATTCAGAATCGTTGTACTCTACAGGACGTCTCTGGAAAAGAACAAGAAGTAGAGGCTGGGGGGATAAAAAGGACTCAGCAAGTCACACCAAGGCCCTTAGAGGCCCTGCACGATCCCCATGCGGGTTGCTGGTGGATCGTGGAGTGCAACAGCCAAGAAAGAATTCTTCAGGCGTTTTGCGGTGCAAATTAGTAAGCTTTTTGTTGTTGTTGTTTATCATTAACGTGCAAGAGCACATGGTGGGGTTGGGGGCAGAGGGAGAGAGAGTTAGTGCAGAGCCCACATGGGGCTCCTTCTCACAACCCTCAGATCATATCCTGCACCAAAACCAAGAGTCAGACGCCCAACCAACTGAGCCACCCATGTGCCCCTTTAGTAAGCTTATTTAAGTAGCATAGGGACAGGACAGAGCTGCACTTTTGCTCTATGAAACTGGTGGGTATATGCTTAGTGCTCAAGGAGGCAGGCACATGCCGAGAGTATTAGATCATAAATATTTCTTCGAGAGGCACCTGGCTGGCTTAGTCAGTGAAGCATGCAACTCTTGTTCTTAGGGTTGTGAGTTTGAGCCCCATGTTAGGTGTACAGATTACTTAAAAATAAAATCTTTAGGGCACCTGGGTGGCTCAGTGGGTTAAGCCGCTGCCTTCGGCTCAGGTCATGATCTCGGGGTCCTGGGATCGAGTCCCGCATCGGGCTCTCTGCTCAGCAGGGAGCCTGCTTCCCTCTCTCTCTCTGCCTGCCTCTCCATCTACTTGTGATTTCTCTCTGTCAAATAAATAAATAATAAAATCTTTAAAAAAATAAAATAAAATAAAATCCTCAAAAGAATAAAAAATAAAAATAAATGTTTCTTTCAATCTCTACTTGTGAAGCTACTCTCGCAATATTTCTCTAGTGCTTATGCTTATCATTCAGTTTGATCATTATTATCCGTGAGATGTATAGGGAGTCATGAGACCCTTTAAGAATGTAACAACTGGGCGCCTGGGTGGCTCAGTGGGTTAAGCCGCTGCCTTCGGCTCAGGTCATGGTCTCAGGGTCCTGGGATCAAGGCCCGCATAGGGCTCTCTGCTCAGCAGGGAGCCTGCTTCCCTCCCTCTCTCTGTGCCTGCCTCTCTGTCTACTTGTGATCTCTCTCTGTCAAATAAATAAATAAAATCTTTAAAAAAAAAAAAAAAAAAAAGGAAGGCACTTGTGACCTTCTTTAAAAATAAATTAATTAAAAAAAAGAATGTAACGACCAGCATCTATTTGATCCTTATCGAGACTCTGCAGGCTATAGGTCAGCGTTCTGGGCTAAAGGTGAACATTTTTCTGCTTCTATCCCTCATCACTTTTTCTACAGCAAATGACATGATCACGTGCCTTATGTATTCTGTTGCAGCAATGGATTACATTGATTAATTACTGGATATTGAACTATCTTTAGATTTCTTAGATAAACTCCACCTGGTCGTGTTATATTACTATTCTTTATATTGTTGGATTGGACTTTTTTGGTATTTTGTTGGCCATTCTTACATCCATGTTGATGAAGGCTATTGGATATTCATTTACAGTTTTCTTGTACTGCCTTTTTCTTTTTTTGCTATCTGGATAATGCTGGCTTCATAAGATGAATTACGAAGTGTTCCCTTCCCCTTAAGAAGAGACACGGAGAATTGGTGTTATTTCTTCTTTAAATGTTTGGTAGAATTCACCAGTGAAATCATCTGAACCTGGAGTTTGGGGGGTTTTTTTGAAAGTTTTTTTTTTTTTTTAAGATTTTATTTATTTGGGAGAGAGCATGAGGGAAAGGGAGAAGCAGACTCCCCACTGAGCACAGAGCCCGCCACAGGCTCAGTCCCAGGTCCTTAATATCATGACCTGAGCCGAAATCAGATGCTTAAATGACTGAGCCACCCAGGCACCTCTTTTTTCAAACGGTTTCTAATCACAAATTTAATTTCTGTAATAGATAAAGCAGTACTCAGGTTATCTATTTCTTCTTGGCTGAGTTTTGGTAGTTTGTGACTTTCAAGGAATTATTTGGTTTCTTTCAAGTTCTTGAATTTATGTACATAGACTTGTTGAATATTTCCTTGTTACCCTTTTAACATCTGTGTGGTCTGTAGTGCTATCCCCTCCTTCATTCCATATTGGTAATTAGGTCGTTCTCACTTCTATTCTGACTAGAGGCTTAGCAATTTTATTGGTCCTTTGAAAGAACCAGGTTGTTGTTTTATTGATTTTTCTCTATTATTTTACTGTTTACAGTGTCACAAATTTTTAGTCTTCTCTTTATTGTTTCCTTCCGTTTTGCTTGTTCCATAAGACCTGGTAAAAACTGAACTCATCAGGGTCACTGATCAGAAGTAATTATTAAGTTACAAAATATATTTTTTAAATGTATTCTTTTGAGAACCATCTTAATAGTTTTCCATGCTTTGTCTCTTTGCAGTTGACTGGTCTGAGCGTCTCCAATGGAAAGGACCAACTTGTAGTGTTCCATACAAAAGACAACAAAGACCTCATTGTCTGCCTTTTCAGCAAACAGCCAACCCATGAGAGTCGAATAGGAGAACTTGTTGGCGTCCTGGTGAATCATTTCAAGAGGTAAACTTGATTTTTCTAACTGAGGCAGGTTTTGAACATATAAAATCTTTCATTGTAATTCTTACTGAACTTATATATGGGCCAATTTCAGTGTATTTGAGTTGTTTTTCTTTATAAGAAAACTGAAATCATCTATCTGTTTCACAGAAGGCAAAATTAGCATCTAGGCTTGGTTTCAAGATTAGGAATGATCGTCTAGTTCTCCAGCCTTCAGCTGAACCAACAATGAGAGTTCTCCACTGGTGATTTCTTCATTGCCAATCCAAATGTAGCTAAATCCAAAAGACAGAAAAATTACTTTATATTCATATTATCACTGCTTCTCGTTTATTCCAGATATAATCAGTGAGTGTGTCTAATATGAATATAAATTAGAAGACAGGTTTAAGATGACATATTGGTCTGTGAAGACCAAAGGAATTTCTGAGAGAGGCAACAACCTGTGCAAAAACATGGAGTTTGGGTGGCACAGGCTTATTCGCAGTAAACCTAGATGATGCTGGGGGAGGGAGAGGGGAGTGTTGTGGACAGTGATGTGAGACATATACACAGCACAGATCCTGAGAGCAGTGTGGACCAGTGAACAACCATTTTAAGCAGGTAAGTGACTTTGTCTGGTTATTTACTGGAATTGTTTTGGAGATGGGGCTTTCCTTCCTGTAGGACATCATGGCGTATTTGGGGTAGGGTGTTTCTGACTCCAAAGTCAGATCTTCTTCCCATGTGGCAGACTGTCTCTGCCTCCCCACCACCCTGATGCCAGGAAAAGACCACTTCTCAAAACTCAGTGACTGAGAAAGGACCCCGATCTCCAGTTCCTTCTCTTCCTACACGACACTTCCCAAGTTGGCAGAAATAATTGAGTCTTCTTTATTAGTGTTGGATTTTTTTTTCTTTAGTTTAGACATAGCTTTTCTTCTTCTAAGCAAAGACATATGTCAGATGTTCCCCTGTCTAGTTCGACTGTGTTCATTGCTGCTGATCAGCATGTGCAGTGTAACTGTGGAAGTGCGCCGCCTAGACCATTTATTTTATGTTATTAAGCCTTGTATTCTAGATCAAAGTAGATCTTTGCCTCTGTGGTTAAATGCTTTTCAGTGGTGTAAATTTTTTAAAAATTTGTAATGGTCATCTGGTGGAAAATAATAAAATAATAATAATAATAAAATAATGGTAAACAGATAGGCCTTTGAAAAATGCGCTTCCATCTGCCAAAGAGAGGCAAGAGAAATACTGTGGCATTTAGAATGGAAGGGAAAGACCTGGCAAATGGAGATCTCCGCAGTCATGTCTGCCACTCGAATTAGCAGGCTTATTTTCCTCCTAATATTTTGTTCGAGCAAAGTAAGGACTATTCAAGCGATTTTAATGTGGATGCCTACACTCATGACTGGTTTTCGCCTGGGAAATTAAAGTATTTTTCTCAATCTGGGTCCTTGTTTAGCAAATTCCAACTCCTGTTAAAATGCTTCTGTAAGTGGTAGAAAATGTGAACCTGATTCTAGAACTATCTATTGCTTTCTCTCCCTCACATATGCATTCTGAAATAACATTTCTAGTTGTAGTCCCTCCTGTCTTTAATATGTGGAAGAATTATAAATGTCTTTAAAAATTAGAAGTAGAAGGAAGAGGTGAAGTCTGTCAAAATGCTAGATTTTTCATTATTTATTTATTTATTTATTTATGATTTGGCAGAGAAATCACAAGTAGGCAGAGACAGGCAGAGAGAGGAGGGGAAGCAGACTCCCTGCTGAGCAGAGAGCCCTATACGGGGCTAGATCCCAGGACCCTGAGATCATGACCTGAGCCAAAGGCAGAGGCTTAACCCACTGAACCACCCAGGTGCCCTATAATTTATTCATGATGTTCCTATTCTGTGAATAAAAGGGCAAGTATAGATAAGAGAAAATCCCTCATCCCAGGCCCCAGAAAATTCAGGCTTGGAATTTTGACTTAGTGTTAGTCATCAACTTGCTGTTGACTTCTTGAGGCAAGGTTAATTTGATTTCTGTTCCAGCTGTTTTCCTTTATTGTCAAGTGTCTTATCATTGTTGTGACTGAACATTATATTGTGTTTTACAAGTACAGTGATGTGGCGCATGATCTAATTTGTACCTGGGTTAATTGTGGAAATCCAAAGGTGAGAGGGGTTTAAGTCCAGACCAATATTTTATCTCCCAATAATTTCCCTGAAGAATATTCTAAAAGATCCTCTGGTTAGAATTCAGAAGGAAAGGGATCAACATAACAAAATATACCATTGATAGAGTAGATCTGGGTTGTCTTTAAAAATTTATAAAGAGAGGATTTAGGTTTTAAAAATCTATGAGCAACATTCCAACCAAGTTTCAGAGACAAGAGGAACAAGTAAAAAATTTAGAAGGAAAAAAAAGGCATTGTATTTTGTTAGGCCAACACAGTGCTAAACCCAAAACAAACAAGGATAGCACAAGAAAAGAAAATTATAATCCAATCCCACTTTCATGTGGAGATTTTTTTTAAAAGATTTTATTTATTTATTTGACAGAGAGAGATCACAAGTAGGCAGAGAGGCAGGCAGAGAGAGAGGAGGAAGCAGGTTCCCTGCTGAGCAGAGAGCCCGATCTGGGGCTCAATCCCAGGACCCTGGGATCATGACCTGAGCGGAAGGCAGAGGCTTTAACCCACTGAGCCACCCAGGCACCCTGATTTTTTTTTAAATCCTAAATAAAATGTGACCAAATTGGTCCAAGAGTGCCTGGGGCCTTAAAGAAACTTGTAAGTCGTGCTGACCCCCATGCATGGAGGAGGGTAAAGAGAAAGGACACACCCAGCTGAGGGAAGAAGCGGCCTCACGCATAGGACACAGCAGTGTGGAGAGAGGATGATGCGGTGTGAGGTCACAGCCTGAAAGGAAGCCTTTAGGACCGCCCTACCAGCCACCCTCACCTCCTCAAGAACGGCACTTACAGCTGCCCCCCCCCCAAAGCAAACAATAAACCAGAAAGAAAAGAGCAAGAGAACCATGCATAGGCAATATGAAAAGAAGCAACAAAGAAAATAAGGAAAGGCAAATGAAGAAAAAAGAAAAATGTGGGAATAATCTTTACATTTAAAAAAAAAAAAAGCTCAAGCACACTATCCAGAAATACCTGAGGTAGCCAGAGCAACAACAAGTCCTGGCTCTGTTGCACAGATCAGAAATTACTCCAGAGAGAAGGCACAGGGATCCCAAGTCACATGCAACTAGGGTATGCTAATGAAGTTAAACAGGCTTCTCTACTGTGGTTCTTCTCACAGGCTTTAATATGCCCTTGTTCATTTTAGGAGCGCCCGGCTGGCTCCATGGGAGAGCACAGGACTCCTGATTTTGGAGTTGTGAGTTCAAGCCCCACGTTGGGCATGGAGCCTACTTAAAAACAGTCTTTTCTAAAAATACCTTTGTTCATTTTATTTATGTATTTATTTATTTCAAAGATTTTATTAATTTATTTGACAGAGAAAGACGCAGCGAGAAAGGGAACACAAGCAGGGGAAGTGGGAGAGGGAGAAGCAGACTTCCCGCTGAGCATGGAGCCTGATGCAGGCCTTGATCCCAGTACCCCAGGACCATGACCTGAGCTGAAGGCCACTCCAGCCTTTGTTCATTTTAAATACAGCCAATAAGAAAGCTGTAAGGACATGTATGTCTGCATTATATGTGTGTGTAGGTGTATACAGGATATGGGTAACACTTTATCTCTAGAGGGGAAAAGGGGAGAGAGGCTACTGGGAGAAAGAGGTTGGGGGCAGATTTATTTATTTTTCACGCTAAACCTTTTGCAATAAATGTATGTTACTTCTCTAAAAATTTTTTTTCATTTTAATAAGTGGCAGCTGGTTTTGAGGCCTCTTGTAGGTGGCTCTGAATTCATGGTTATTTCCTTTCCCTGTTCAGAAAAGTAGACAGAAACAAAAAAGCTTTCTGACTGAATGATCTCTCTCATAGCATCTGAATACTTGGAAAAAACAAAAGCAAATAAAACCTCTTGGACACACACGAAACTCAATGTAACATTGTGTGTCAACTATACTCACATAAAAACAAAACACAACAAAAAAAAATTGTTTTTTTAAAGTAAAAAAAAAAAGATCAGAATAAACCAGCAAATAACCAGAAAGCCTCTGGGAATCTCCTTGTCATGTGTGGCCCGGCTGTGGGCCCAGGGGCCCGGGGTGAGCTCTCTTCCTCCGTGGCGGCCGAGCCAGCGGTGTGCCAGGCGGGTCTGCTGAGCAGAGGTTATGAAGATGGCCGCCTCAGTGTTTGGCTTGTGTCTCGGCCTCAGCAGCGGCCACCTGCTGGTGGGGAGCTTTCCTGCCCACTCGTGAGCAGATGGTCTCACGTTGGCTGCCCAGGCTGCAGAGTCACCAGGAACTCTGCGATATTAAGCTGTCAGTGGACCCATCTGCCCTGAGCAGCTGTCCAGGCATGCGCCTGTCTGGATGCTGGAAACCTCGGTGGAACCCAGTCTCAGGCATAGACACTTCTTCTCTCTCCTGTTCTGTTTCTGGGGATGAGAGCCAGAAGTCAGTGCCATCTGCTTCTTGGTTTTCGTAAGCTCCTGATTACGTAAGCAGTATCTTTAATATCTGCTTAATTAAAAGAATGCCGTTGCTTCTGGTCTTTTAACTCAGGGCAAGAATCAGACCCAAGAAGCAGGCCATCGGTTTGGCCCTGGGGAGTCCAGGCAGGGGGCCGGGGAAATGTGGCCTCCTGACCAGAGGTCCAGCAGCCACTGCTCACTGCCTCCCCACTGCTCACATGTGTGTCTCCTGCTCCTCTGTCCCTGACCCCCAAGTACACGTTTTCACGTATTCCCTTGATCTGTCTTCCCAGATTGTTCTCCTTGAATACAGGTTTACTAATCATTGTATATATGACAACTTAAAATATTGGCTAAAGATAAAATAAAGACAGGTGAAAATAATGTACGTAGCCAACTATAGAGGCTTCATTAAATTATAGTCCATCTCCTTGATGGAGTATTTGGGCCATTTAAAACTATAAATATTGGGGTACCTAGGTGGCTCAGTCGGTTAAGCGTCTGCCTTTGACTCAGGTCATGGTCCCAGGGTCCTGGAATCGAGCCCCTCATCAGGCTCTCTACTCAGTGGGGAGCCTGCTTCTCCCTCTCCCACTCCCCCTGCTTGAGTTCCCTCTCTCGCTCTCTCTCTCTCTCTCTTTTTCTCTGTCAAATAAATAAGCCCTTTTAAAAATAAAAACATAAAAAATAAATTATAATTATTGAAGGCATTTCATTGATGGTGAGAGAAAAGTGAGTGACCACAACCTACCATCCTCTGCCTCCTAGTATAGATACACATGAAAACACAGAAAGAGATGCCCACCTCCTGTAGTGCCAGAAACTGGAAATGTTCCCCAGCCACAGGCCCACTGAGAGGGCCGCTCTTCCCCTCTACTCCCGTGCCACCTCATCAGGCCTTCCCTGGCCATCTTGGTAGAGAACAGCAGTTCGCCTCTCTGCCCACACCAGCACTCCCTATCCCCCCGCCCTGCTTAACTTTGCCCCACAGCTCTCATCTCCCTCTGACACTGTACGTTTACTCAGTTCTTTATCACCTATATTCCAGCTAGAATGCAAGCCCCATGTATGTCAGCAGGGACTACACTTTTGTTGTTGGCCGCAGTTGCCCTAGTGTTCAGAACACAGCCTGGCCCTCAGAGGACCCAGGAGGTTACCATTGACTGCCAAGGCTGGCTGCCGGGGCCCACCGGCTGCAGGACACTTCCGCCCCTTCCCCGGATAGGGGCTCTTGCCAACCAGAAGATGGTAACGTAGCCCTCCTTGTCTAGGAAAGAAAAGAACTCTGTTACAATTTCCTTCCCTTTGGGAATGCCTCTCTCCTGTACTGGTTACAAGATTCCAGCTCTAAGCGATGTAAGACATCTAGGGACAGACGTGAATAGGTATTTTAAGATACTAAGTCAGCAATGAAGAGAGCTCCGGGAAGAGCCATGGTGTGTTGTGTGCTAGGAGTAGCAGCTTTTTGCCACAACTAAAGACCTAGGAGTACTCTCAGACTCTCCTTGTCAGTAAGCTGACAGGGAGGGACACGAGACGTGGGGATTCCTGCTCAGATCAGCAGCTGCGGAATAAGGAAAAGACTTCAGAGCCACAGCCAGAGGCTGTGGGCATCAGCCAGCTCCCCAGCTGAAAGGCTGAGGAATGGGTTCTCACTGCGAACAGAGACAGAGGGAGAAGGAACCCAGAAGAACCCATATGCACCTTCAGTGTGAGAGTGTCTGGACTGAACAGATGTCTCCTTAGTTGTGAGGCCTGTAAAGGAGCACAACAGCAGGAAGAAAGACTCAGACTTCCTCTCAGCTTGACTCAGAATTGGTGGAATAGCACATTTTCTATAATTGTCATTTTAAATATGAAAACCAAAAAATAATAAATTTTAAAATTATGAGATTCTTTTAGAATATCTTTTCTCACAGAAACAAAGCAACTAGGAATGTGGATGGATTCACATAAAATGTTCGTAGTAGAAAAAAAATCTTCTCGGGCGCCTGAGTGGCTCAGTGGGTTAAAGCCTCTGCCTTCGGCTCAGGTCATGATCTCAGGGTCCTGGGATCGAGCCCCACGTCGGGCTCTCTGCTCTGCGGGGAGCCTGCTTCTTCCTCTCTCTCTGCCTGCCTCTCTGCCTACTTGTGATCTCTCTCTGTCAAATAAATAAATAAAATCTTTAAAAAAAAAAAAGAAAAAGAAAAAAAAATCCTCTCAATCCATGCACTGTCTTTGGTAAGGTAGAATCATTACCAAATGAAGCCAGGAGTTATATCGCGGTCTTCAGAGGAAGGATATCAGGCCTGGAGATATTGTAGAAAATGAAAAGAATCCGACTGAGGCTATAAAGAGAAAAGAAACTGTGGTACGAAATGGAAATGGAAAGCAGCTTATATTACTAGAAGACTCCGAGAACTCCTTGTCAGAAAAAAAAAAAAAAATCAGGGAACAATTTGTTAAAGGATATTATATTGCTTGCTGACCAAAAGAAATGAAGGGGGAAAAAAAAGAAAAGAAAAATGTAAAAACAAGCCCAGCCTAGCTAAATTATGCCATTCAGAATTAGTAACTTCTGGCTTTCCACATCTGAGACTTCTTTGATGCAAAGTAGTTCTTGGTCTTCTCTGTTTAGCATATGCATTAAGTTAACAGACCTAGTAGAAATGAGTATTTGACAGGAAACAGTGTGGCTTCTGGCCTAGCTCTGCCACCAGCTAGCTCTAAGGTCTTGAGCAGATCAATCTTTTTTGTTCCACCGTGTATGTGTAAGATTAAAGGTCTCCACTGATTTTGTTCATTCAGTTAAAAAATATATATATATTTCTGTTCGCATAATGATGACAAAGTCCTGGCAGTGTTTCCCAACACTGTAAATAAACTTCACACTACTGAATTGTGCACTTACAAATGAGTAAGATGGCAAAAATGAAATGAAAGTCAGGGTTGGTTAGCCTACACCATAGAAACAAGGAGAAGAAAAAATTTCTTGAGGTTCAGTCACACATCAGACATCATCTTATGGCATAGAAATACAGAGACCCATGTCCTACCCTCAAGAAGTTGGCAGTCTTCGAGGGAGACAAGTGTCTGAGTCATAATAAGTTTGTAGAAGTATAGAGAAAGTGGCTTAAAACACAGAGGACCGGGTATGTCTTTCCATGGGACAAAAAGAGGGGAAAGATATTCTAGGGAAGCCTCATCAATGAGAAGTGGCCTTTGTACAAAGCTTATGAAGAGATCTCCAAGTTAAAAGGACAGACTTGCATCTTGAGGCAAGATGGAGTGACAAGGATGAGATTTACTCTCCTTTCTGGTACAGCCATAAACAGACAAAATACACAAAACAGTGGTTTCCAACACACTGGATATCAGACAATAAAGGATGATGATTTATGAAAGACAACAAGCAAATGAGATGGACCCTACCGTTCCCCCAGCTTACTGCCTTGAGAGAATATGCAGGCCATGGCACAAGGAAGGAGAACCGTCATGGAACCTGGGGGTTGGGAGACCACGGCCGCTGAAGTTTGCAGGATGGGGCAACAGAGGAGAGAGAGCTACACAGAGAACTCTGGAGACCTGCAGGATTCATCTAAGTACTGATCAGTGCAGGTGTATTAGAGCACTACCTGAGAACAAAAGAACAATGCAAAAAGGTTAGCAGTAACAAGGCCTGGTATCACAGAGAGGGAAGAGTACTGCCTGTTCCCAGTAGCCACACTGGGGAACCTCATCATTCACAGGGCATGGAGTATAGTACACACAAGGGTCTTGCTTCAGTAGTGGGATATAATTGGCCCTACTCTTAGCACTGCTCTGGTTTCCTCTGATAAATCTTAAAAGCAAGACCCAAAACGATCAAACTGGGGCACCCAGCTGGCTCAGTCAGTAGAGTATGCAACTCTTGATCCCAGGGTGGTGAGTTTGAGCCCCACGCTAGGTGTAGAGATTCTAAAAATAAATAAATGAAAATGTGGGGAAAAAAGAGGATCAAGAGACACATAAGTGACTCAGTTAAGCATCTGGCTTCAGCTTAGGTCATGATTTCAGGGTCCTGGGATCAGGTACCACATGGGAAGCTCCCTGCTCGGGGTGGGGGGGTGCTCCTTCTCCCTCTGCCTCTGCTTCCCCCCCACACCCCTGCTGATGCACATGCACTCTCACTCTCTAAAATAAATAAATAAAATCTTTTTTTAAAAAAAGATCAAATTATTTCCAAATAATTTCAACCCAGAAAAAGCTTAAGAATATTTAAAGGAATACAAAGTTATCCAGAATTTAAGTAGGTAAAGTTGACAGTGTCTGACATTCAGTCAAAAATCAGCAGGTCTGCAGGAAAGCAGAATGATACAATCCATTATGATAAGAATAGGCTATTAAAATAGTTACTATCACTGCATTGTAACAAGTGAAGACCAGAAGGTATCTGGAAAAACCCAAATCAAACTTCTGGAAGTAAAAACTACACTGTTGGACATGAAATTGCACAGGATGGGATTAGCAGCACATTGGACATTGCAGAAATAAAGATTAGTGAACTTGAAGACAAAGCAATAGAAACCATCCAGAATGAAGCACAGACAAAACAGAGAAATTTTTGGAAAAAGGAACAGATCCCCAGTGAATTGTGGAACAACTTCAATCGGTCTAATATATGTATAAATAAGTACCCAACCAAAGGGGAAGACAGAAACAGTATTTGAAGAAATAATGGCTGAAAACTTTCCAAATTTGATAAAACCTTTATAAACCCACAGATCCTAGAAGTTACGTGCAAAAAAATCATGAAAAAACTACACCAAAGTGTATCATAGATTGCTCAAAACCAGTGATTAAAAATAAACCTTAGGGGCGCCTGGGTGGCTCAGTGGGTTAAAGCCTCTGCCTTAGCGGGTCCTGGGATCGAGCCCCGCATCGGGCTCTCTGCTCAGCAGGAAGCCTGCTTCCTCCTCTCTCTCTCTCTGCCTCTCTGCCTACTTGTGACCTCTGTCTGTCAAGTAAATAAATAAAATCTTTAAAAAAAAAACTAAACCTTAAAAGCAGCCAGAGGAAAAAGACACATTATGTACAAAGGAATAAAGATAAAAGTGTCAACAGATTTCTCATCAGTAACAATGAAACAGCAAGAAAACAGTAGAACAACATCCGTTGTTTGTTTTAAGTTTACTTATTTTTTTAGTAATCTCTGCACTCAACATGGACCTTAAACCCACAACCCCAAGATCAAGAGTCTCATGTTCCTCTTACTGAGCCAGTCCAATGCCCTGGAACAACATCTTTGAAGTACTTAAGGAAAAAAATCATCAACCTATAATTCTATGTCAACCAATAATAGCTTTCAGAAACAAAAATGAGGGGCACCTGGGTGGCTCAGTTGGGTAAGCCTCTGACTCTTGATTTTGGCTCAGGTCATGATCTCAGGGTTGTGAGATCAAGCCCCACACTGGACTCCACACTGGGGATGGAACCTGCTTGAGATTCTCTCCCTCTCCCTCTGCAACCTCATCCCGCCTGCCAACACACACACTCTCTTTCTTTCTCTAAAAAAAAATAAAATGAAGATGAATTCAAGACTTTTCAGAGACACAGTAACTGAAACAATTCTTTACCCATAGACTCACTGTCAAGAAATGTTAAAGGAAATCCTTTAGACAGAATAAAAATAAACCACATGAAAATATAGATCTCCACAAATGAATAAAGAGCATTAGAAATAAGAGCTACATGAGTAAATACATAAGATTCTTTCCTTGTTATAGATAATTACCTATTTTAAAAATAGCAGTAACAAAGTAATATGGGTCAATTCATGAAGAGAATATAACAAACCTAAATGTTTATGCCTCTAAAAAGAGGGTTCCAAAATATAGGAAGCAAAAACTGATAGATCTGCAAGGGAAAATGGTCAAATCACAATGATCATTGTGATTGGAGGAGGCACGGGCTTTGGCAAGTTCAATACTCAGCAATTGTGAAATCAACAGAAAATAAGAAACCGAATTGACCTAATTAACATTTAGAGGACCTAACAACATCAGAGCCCACATTCTCTTCAAAGTACATATTTGCCAAGATAGACTGTGTTCTGTCTGAGCCATGATACAAGTCACAATTAATATAACGGATTCAGAGATTCCTGCCTTCATGAAATAATAACAAAAAGATCTCTGATAAATCCCGAAATAATTGGAAGCTAAATAACACACTTCAGAGTAACACATGGGTCAAAGAGGTAATTAAAAGGAAGGACAGGAAGTATTTTGAACTGCATTAAGATAAAAACCCGACATATCAAAATTTGTGTCATGCTGCTAAAAGCATACTTAGGTGAAAATTTATCGCACTAAACACCAAGAATAGAAAAGAAGAAAGGTCTCAAATAAGTAACCTCAGCTTCCATTTCAAAGTAACTGGAAAAATAATAACAAATTAGACTACAGAAACCGGAAGAAAAAAAAATACAGATCAGAGCTGCAATCAGTGAAATAGAAAAATGAAAGCAAATATCAATGAGATCAAAATAAAATTGACAAGCATCCAGTCAGATGATGACAAAGAACAGAAGACACAAATCACCCATGTTGAGATGAGACTTGCCTGCAGATTCTGTGGCTATTAAAAAGATAACCGGGAAATATCTTTATTAATATTTTATGCCCATAAGTCTGCTAGCTTAGATGAAATAGACAAATTCCTTAAAAGGCACAGACTACCAAAGGTCACACAAGAAGAAATAAATAACCAGAATAGTTCTGTGTCTGTTCAAGAAATTGAATTAGCAGTTAAAACTTTCCCACAGAGAAAACTCCCAACTTCGGAAGGCTTCACTGGTGAATTCTATACTCTTAAGGCAGAAGTAATATGAGTTTTGTACAAACTCTTCTAGAAAAGGGAGAAGGAGATCCTCCCCAACTCATCCTATGAGGCCAGCCTTACCCTGATACCAAAACCAGACAAAAATATTACAAGAAAAGATACGACAGCAATACTCATTGGAAATGGAGATGTAAAAAAAAAAAATCTAAGCAAAATTAAGTGTCTCCACTCTACCAGAATATAGAAGGAAAAATCGAATTCAACAATATAAAAACTGAGTAATACATATAACCGAATGAGATTCATCTGAGGATAATTTAACATTCAAAAATCAATATGTATAATTCACCCTTTTTACAACTAAAAGGGAAAACCATGTGACATTTCAATAGATGCAGAAAAAGCATTTGACAAAACTTAACGTCCATTTCTGATAAAACTCCCAGCGGACTGACAATAGAAGTAACCCTTAATCAGATAAAGAGCATTTATGAAAAATCTCAAGCCAATATCGTATTTAATAATGAAAGACCGAATGCTTTCTCCCTAAGATGGGATTCAATACTATTGGGTAATTTTTGGATAACTGTTTTGTCCATTTGGGATAATTGTGTTAATTGCATAATTTGTATCACTTTAACAGTATCATTTTGGAAAATAGTTTGGCAGATTTTTAAAGTTAAACACATACCTGCCGTCTATTTCAGTCTTGCCACTGCTAAACATTTAACCAAAAGAAATCAAAGCAGACAACCCCATACAAACCTCTACACAGATAATCAGAGCAGCTCTGTTTAGAACAGCCAAACACAAGGAACAACCCAAAAGTCCGTGAACAGGCGAGCGGAGAAGCAAACCGCTCTGTCCAGACCGTGGACTCCTACTCAGGAGTGAGAAGAATGAACCGTGTATATACCCTACGAACTTCAAAATTCCTCGCACAATGAGTGCTTAGTGAAGCCCACCAGGGAAGTGCACATACCATATGATTTTGTTTATATAAAACTCTAGGAAATACAAATCAATCTGTCGTAACAGGAAGCCGAGGAGTGGTTGTCTGAGAAGGGAGAGTGAGTGGGGAGGGGCGGGGAGAGAGGAGCGCAGAGAAACACCAGGAAACATTGGGAGGCGATGAGCTTGTGGAGTGTGGTGTTGCTTTCCCGGGTGTATCCACACCTCAAAACCTGTCAGATGACATACTCGAAATACGCGGAGTTTATCATATGTCAGCGATATCCTCAATACCGTCGTTAATAAACGTGGGCCTGGGATCTGGGGCCCAGGGAGGGGTGTGTGGGCAAGAGGGGCAGTGTACTGGGAGACAGAAGAAAGCAGGAACAAAGCCATGAAGGAAAAATTTGAAAGTACACGGGCCGTGCCTGAGAGCAGTGAGCAGGAGTCCACTGCAGTGGCCGGAGAGGCGAGGTGGAGGGGAGTGGCAAGTCGAACTACGGGAAAGGGAGGTAAGAATGACCAGATCGTCAGGGATGGGAAGGCAGTTTAATGAGTTTGAACTGATGCCAAAGCCGAAGGAAGTCACCAAGGAGAACATGCGGAGTGAGAAAAGGGGTCAGGCTAGAGACCTGGGCGATTCCTGGATTTCCTAGATAGCAGGACGCTTGGGCAGAGTCCTCTCTCGGAAAGAAGAGGGCACCATGGTCAAGTGCCTCAGCAGGGAAGGGGATTCAGCCCCCAGAAAAGTCCATTTGACTTGGCGGCTTTTGGAAGGACCTTTATTAAAGCGTTGGTGGCAAAAGCAAATTGGTGGAAGGAAGGAAGGAAGGAAGGAATTCTAAGAAAGAAAGATTAGGGGCGCCTGGGTGGCTCAGTGGGTTAAAGCCTCTGCCTTCGGCTCAGGTCAAGATCCCAGGGTCCTGGGATCGAGCCCCGTATCAGGTTCTCTGCTCAGCAGGGAGCCTGCTTCCTCCTCTCTTTCTCTCTCTCTGCCTACTTGTGATCTGTCAAATAAATAAATAAAATCTTTAAAAAAGAAAAGAAAGAAAGAAATTATATGAAAGTATAAGCTGATCCTTAAAATACTAGCTTCTCTTCTGATGCTAAATTCTGTGGTTTTAATGTTTATACTGCACAAGTTTAAGAAAAGCAGCTCTGGGCACCTGTTGTGTAGGTGAGAACCTGAAAAGCCAATTGTAAGGAGATGTGTCCCGAACGCAGCCAGCTCCTCCTCGTTCCCGGGTCAGCAGGGTCCTGCGGTGGCTTTTCTACCAGCCATCAAAGCAGTGATTCTAGAGTTGGGGTACCTGAGAAGACCGGGGTTCAGTTCTTAAGCTCCAGGAACACAGGGATTCCAGTGCCCTTGAGACTCCCTGCCCCTGGAACCCCCTCTGTCATTTGATGGCTATTAATCAGACCTCTCTATGGCTGAAAAACAGAACTTAGGATGGCTTACAGAGGGAAATATTTTTACCAAGGAACTTATTTCATGTATACAAGATTTCAAAGCAATATTCTGTTACCTTCCTATGTACAGCTTCTGCCAACCATTTCTTCTGTTTTATAAACCCAAGCATTCTAACCATTAACTCGGGGGTCTCTTTAAAACCTTTTTCAGAATGTTCAAAGTTTCATCTTTGGGATTCTTTTTTTCTTTTTTTTTTTAAGATTTTTTTTTTTTTTTTTTGGACAGAGATCACAAGTAGGCAGAGAGGCAGGCATGGGGGTGGGGGGCAGGCTCCCTGCTGAGCAGAGAGCCCGATGCAGGGCTCAATCCCAGGACCGCAGGACCATGACCTGAGCCAAAGGCAGAGGCTCAACCCACTGAGCCCCCCAGGCACCCTCCATCTTTGGGATTCTTATTCAGGCTCTGTTTTCAACCCTCTTAAGGGGAAGCTCAATCATATTATTCACTGTTTTGTGACTAGACTATGAATCCTTAGCAAATAAACTTATCATTGTTGTTAGTTAAATGATAGGCACCTGTTCAGAAGGCAGAACTCAAGCCTGAAAGCATGCCTTTGGCAAAATGAAAAGTATTAAATAAACATCCAAGCACCTGACAAATCTTAATTGTTAGATATCACGTGTTATCTCTGCTCTGAATCACTTACTCTTTTTAATAAATTTTTTTCCTGAATATTTATTTATTTAAGTACTCTCTGCAACCAATGTGGGGCTCGAACTCATGACCCCAAAATCAAGAGTTGCATGCTCTTCCAACCTCCTTTCAAAAGAGTGGCAAAAATAAACCAAAGCTGATGTTGGTCAGATTGAGGAAATACGGGTATTAACCCACAGAAGCACGTTTCTTAGGCACATGGACGACCATCATGGTTATTCCGGTTTGAGGGGTTTTGATCTCCTAAACAGGATCTGAGGTGTTTTGATATGTATTACAGGATTTTCTTTAGAGTACTGTACTGTTTATAAAACGTTCTCACCTTCATTTTATGCAAGATTAGAGTTAGAACATCACAGTGTCCAAACAAAGCCCTGGCAGGTGGCTCCTACAGGTTCCTGAATGTGTTGCCCTTTGTTGCATCCATCCTGGACAGAAGAGTAAGAGGGTCAGGGAATCCAGGTTCCTTTAAATATAAAGCTTTAAGAACTTGCCATTGGTCCCAGGACTTGGAACCTAAATAGCAAATAGGGCAGAGTAGCAAGCTTGCCAGCTCCGCGGTGTTCTTTGTTTTGCACACTTGAGAAAAATAGACATTTTGACATGCTTTCTCTTCCTTCTCCCTGACTCACCCCTGATCTACCTAGCAAATTTAGCTACATTTATTGCAGTTCTGTTCTCAGATTCTATTACCGGATTCCCTTTAGTAGGTAAAAAAGAATCAAATGTAAGGCCTTTTTGTGGCTTTGAGGTTCCTGTCTGCCTTGTTTCTGCACCCCTCCACTGTTGCCACGACTCTCAGATGAGGGCATCGATTGACCACAAACCCAAATAAAAAGATGCTTCCTCGATGTTATGCATAACAGGAACCTGCCTTTGAAGAAGTCCCGTTTTCTTTCTCCTTGCCATCTCTGGGCTGACGGCCACTGAGGGTCGTGGAGCAGAGTCACCCTGGGAATTCTCCGGTCTGTGCGACAAATTCATTCCTGACCCTTCAGCCTAGCTGTCATTTCTCTGAGGGACAGCCATCTGGGCAAACTCAGAAGCAAAGGAACAGGAACCCTAAAAAGATAACAGGGAAGACGAAGTTAGGAGAAGTAACAGGGAAGCCGAAGTTAGGAGAAGACCACCCCAGAGGGGACGGAGAGTGAGGCCCTGGTATGAGATGGAAAGAGGAGGGCCCTGAGCAGACCGAGCGCTCGCCGTACCTAGTAAGCCTGAAACAGTACGATCCGCATCCATAAGTCAGCCCCCAAAATCACTTTCCGTGTTGTGTGCAGTCACACAACAGTTGACGACTTGATGCTGTTTATTCAAATAAAATGTATTCTCAGTGTAAGACTGATAAAACCTTATTAATTTCTACTTCACGCACTCAAAATTTTCATCAGTAAGTAAAAGGATACAAAAGAAATCGAACGTAAGACCTAGTAGCTTGAGGCTCCTGCCTAACAACTTTTTAATGGATTAAGCATCATACAGACCAGATGAACCGATGGTCGTAGGGGGTGGAAATGCAGGGAGTGTGAAGGACATTGGGTCTAGACCAAAATGAACCTCGCATCATTTAGATCACGCTAATTAGTTCAGTTTTACCCTAGAATATTTTCATCGTGCTTGCATCTTACGTGACAGAATATAAACTGGGTTTTTTCATCAAAATTAGTGCTTTAGGTTTGATTTCTGTATGTCAGCTTTTTATTGCTTTTATTCATAACAGTAACAACTTCTTCTTAAGGTCCTACTGTTGTGCCAGTGTATTTACATAAATTATCTGATCTAATCTTCAAAGTCACTCTACAACAAAGTAGATGTATTTATCCATTTTACAGGAAGAACGTGGGATTCAGAATCTATAAATGAATTAAAAGTTTTAGAAATAAAAAGGGAACATATAGATGATTTACCCATGATGACACAGCTAATATGTGGCAGGCAGAGCAGAGTCAAATTCAAGTTCTCTGACTCCAAAGCTCGAGATCTCTGAAAGCCTCTGCTTTATGTTAGGACCAAGAGCCTAAAAAGCTCCACAGGGATAAGCTTCTTGATTTTTTTTCCCAGGGCTTCAACCTCAGCTCATCTTGTATGACTGTGCTTTCATTTCCTCAACCTCTAATAATGAGCCCCAGCTCAAAAAATGCCTTCAAAGGCAAGTTGGTTGCCAGAGATATAGCAGTAAGCAATACCCTGTTCCTCACCATGCCGAGTGAGCGAATGGATAATGGAAGGCAGTTACAGTTGTGCCAAGCATCATGAAGGTGAACTAAGAGTGCTGGAAATAAGAGGTCTGCTCAGAAAGGTATTAGGAAAGACTTAGAGGAAGGCATGTCTACAGCCTGATCAAGGGAACAATTTGCAGAGGCACTGCCTATATTTTGGAAGAAATAAAATCCAATTTATTTATTTAACATACTATAATTTAAAGTAATTCAATTAAATTTGCCAGCCTTACACAATTTCATCTTGTATGCTTCCGTCTGACCAGTCATTCCTTGCCAGGACTGATAGAGTTACATTCTCTCTGTCTACTCTAAACAGTAATCCTACAAACAGTAGGACTGTTCCCAGCAGACAGAGGGAGATAGAAGACAGTAAGACTTCTCTCTTGGGAGGTCTTAATTGGGACTGAAATTATACCTGAAACTGAATAAATGTGCATTCTCATCATACACTGGGTGCTAGAAGACAATGGAAAATTAGCTTTAAAGCCCTGAAGAGAAGATATTGTCAACCTACATAGTTCTTTACCCAGCCAAAGTATCAGTCCAGTATGAAGTTAAAAAAAAAGAAAGGGAGGGAGGAAGAAAGGAAAGAGAGAAGGAAAGAAGAAAGAGAAGGAAAGGAAACAACAAGCCAGAATGAACAAGGGAAAAAACATAGTCAGAAAAGCAGGGAGTTTTTGTACATCCTTTCTTGGGAAATGTTTTGAGGATAGAGTCCAGCAAACCACGGGAATAGAAGAAGAAAGAGGAAGCTAGGAGAGCGCCAAGAGACCATAGACCAAATCAGGCGGGAAACAAAGTCCAAGTGGCAGCTGGTGGCGGAGACTTCATGAGCCATCAGTCTAGCTCGAGCAAGGACTTCGGTGAATGGGACCTGGGGAAAAGGGGATTCCGAGGGTTTTATTCTTTCCTTAAGGGTCAAGACCGTGAAAAAGAAAAGGCGATTGTCATTTGGGGGGAGGGGGGAGAAAACAGTCAAGAGAGCATACTGGGGGCTATTACCTAAGTACTTCATTAAATAGTGAATAATAATTACATGGTCGCAATAACGAAGCACGGCTCAATCTCCAGCTTTTGAACTTAACTTTGGACAAAGTACGGAAGCCTTAGTTAATGTTACAGAACGTGAGTTGATAATAGTTAATATTTTTTTAATGCCTTCTATGTTCCGGACGCTTTTCTAGGTGATGGGGATAGAGACAGCAGACAGAACAGCCCTCGGCCGTCCCATGTAAATAAGTAAGACAGGGGCGCCTGGGTGGCTCAGTGGGTTAAGCCACTGCCTTCGGCTCAGGTCATGATCTCAGGGTCCTGGGATCGAGTCCCGCATGGGGCTCTCTGCTCAGCGGGGAGCCTGCTTCTTCCTCTCTCTCTCTGCCTGTCTCTCTGCCTACTTGTGATCTCTCTCTGTCAAATAAATAAATAAAATCTTTAAAAAAAAAAATAAGTAAGATAATGTCTAGAGTCCATGAAGAAGGTAAAACAGGATGACGTGACAACCGAGCACAGCTGGGGAGAGGAGGTTGCTTTTGCTCCCACAGAAGACCTCTGAGAGGGAATGACGCTTCAATTAGGATTTGATTAATGAGAAGGACAAGATCTGGGGTGTGACAGAGTAGAAGAGCAAAGGCCCTAAAACAGTATTTCTCTGCGATGGTCAAAAGATAAGAGCCAGTCCCCCTGGAGCACTGCGAAGGAGTGGAGAGAGAGCAGGGAATGGAATTTAGATCCCGGGGCAGACCACTTAAGGCTTTATGGGCAACGAGAAGTTGGTTGTAGGGAGAGATGATGATGATGATGATTATTATTATTATTATTATTATTATTTTTGCAAGGGGAGTGATAGGAGCTGATTCATGTTCCAGAAGAAAATCCCTCTGTCTGTTTTGTACAGGATGGATTGTAGCAGGACAAGGGCTTGATGTGGCTGTTCCAAGAAAGACAAGGTGGTCGCCTGCACTAGGATTTTAGCGGGGGAGATGGTGGGGATACATTTGGGGGGTGGGGGTCACAGAGACAGGCTTACGGAGGGCAGAAGGGGAAGAGAGGACTGATGTCTGCCTGGAGCTCATGGTTGCTGGTGCAGCCCTGACTGAGAGAGGGGTCTTTGGGATAGAAGCACCTTTTGGAGGTAAAATCAAGAGCTCATCGTCAGAGATGTTACAAAAGAAGCATTCTCAACCCCCAAGGATATAAAAGTGTGGCTGACAGGAGGCGGGAGCTGGAGGGAAGCCAGGAGTGCTAAAAGGAAGAGCGAGATGCTGATATCCTCACTTCACACCGTGAGCAAGGCAAGGCAGATTCGGGTTCTTGGCGGAACAAAGCAAAGGAGACGTCTGTTATTTGAAGTAATAAAGATCATCAAGAGCTGTATTGATGAAGGTACAGATGAGGAGCGAGGTCATTAGTGATGCAAATGCAGATCTGTCATGGCAGGAAGACAGTGGATAATATCTGAACTTGATAAAGGGAGAAAGAACAGCACAAGCATATTATTCAGTGATTGGAGTTAACCGTCAAGAGAACTAGAAATAGAAGCAATTTGAAACCAGCATGAAAGAAAGGAACAGCGGGTCAAGGGACTGTTGCTTTTACTTTTGTGGGTTTTTTTTTCCCCAGTCCTCTGCGTGGGTTACTTTGTCAAAGAATAAAAGGGTAATGTTTTTAATCGCCGCAACAAAATCAGATCTTCTGCAGGTGGAATATGGAAGTGCTTTTTTATTTCCCCAAATTAATTGAACAGTCGTAGGTGGGCAGGGTGTGGGGGGTGTGAAAAGTCTTAGTTTGTCAAAATAATACCAAGAATTTTCCACATTATAAGGCGCTAGAAGGTGGTAGCGGGCACGCTACCAGGTGTCAAAAAGAAAGGTTAGTTGTCAGTTCCCTTCTTGACCTGTAGAAGTTTGAACATTTCTCATATAATTTAGTGCTGATTTAAACCCCGACCTCTGCCCTCTGCCACCCTCTAGAGAACTACCCTCACCCCTACCAGCTCTGGCAGTTTTTCTAGGCCTTTTGGCAACGTTGATGAAATCAAGAGCTCCAGGAAGGGAAGAAAGGCTTGATACAGGAACCAGTCGGAAGGAACAGAAGGATGGCAGCCACAGGAACAGAGAGTGAAAAGGAGACAGCTGAGGGAGGGCTGGGGGAGGGCTGCAGGTTTCTATTGTAGCCAGAAACTTGGCCAGCTCATTGGCCCTGACCTGCCTTCACAACAGGTACCTACCCCCCTCCCAACCCTCCTGCTGGCTGCCTTTGCTGTTCCTTCTCCAGTCCAACCCACACATGTCCCACTGACTCACCTACTCTAGCAGGAGTGGGAGAAAGACGCTTCTAAGGCTTGAATTACTTTCAGGAGAAATTCTCCTCTATGTGTTTCTTTTTCCTCTTCCCTTTGGACTCTAAGCCTGTTTGTTACTGTAACTTCCCATTCTTCTTCTGCCCCACCTTCTCCTCCGACCCTGGCCTCCCCGGAGCCAGCCCCTTTCTCTAACCTGGACTAAATAGTAGTCTATTACTTCTTTCCCTTACCTCCTCCTCCCCAGCAACAAACCTGTGCCCTGGGTGGCTTATGTTCATAGAGGCTTAGTTATGGCACTGTTGATATCTTAAGGATGTTTGTGTGTGTTAGGATCAGGGGTGTGCTAAAATTCCAACCAGGTTCCATCCCTAACCCCTCAATATTCAGTTTAAGCCCTAAGACCCCAATACAAAATAGAATAAAGACTCCACCTGAGCACAGAGCAATCATGTCAAAGCGGGATTTCACCCAGTCTCTTAGATTTTCTTGAACTTTACAACAGTGGCTTTGGGAGCATGAAGAATGTCAAAGAGCCTTGGGAAGTGTGATGACCTTAGCTTCCTGTGCATGAGCGTTGATGTGAGCACACTGTCCTGTCTCCAGCTCACAACCAAGAAAGTCTGACTTCACATTAGGACAAGTTTTTGACTGTCAGAGACTGGTGGAGTGATGGGAAATGTCAGGTATTACTGCTTTTCATCATTAGTGATACCTAAAAATAGAAGTCATGTGGTTGACAGTGCCCTTCTGGTTCTGGGCTCTGCTCATCTCTCACTGGCAGTTGATGGAGTATCTGGAGCCTCTGGAGTTGGGAAGAGTTTAAAGATTCCAGCAAGTTCAAGGCCTTGGTCAGGTTTTGACAGAACTCATCCCCAACTGCTTAATAACTCCTCTGTTTTTAAGGACCTCCAGCTCCCTTAGTGATTCCTGAATGGCCTTAAACATCCGCCTCAGGAAATTTGGTCCTATTCCAGATTGCCCTGTGCTGTGGTTTCTTCTGGTTCTCAGGGGCTATGGGAACAGCTCTCACCACCTAGTGACTCACCTGTGACACCTTCCTAGACGCACCTCTGACCTTTCATGTCTCCTTTATTCACGGATCTTACTCTCTGTCTCTGATACATTCAGTCAACGCGTGCTGAGAATCAACACCAGCTGAAGAGCTACCATACGTAGTGGGAGGGCTACTGAGTCCCCACTCTATAATGTAACCGGAAATGCAGATATTTCTAGATACAGGAGTTTACCAGTCATTGCTCATCACTTCAAGACAAAGGCTTTGGGAGAGGGAAAACATTACGGAGGCAGGGAATTCGTGCTGCTGGGCGTGTACCCCATTGCTCACCCAGTGGGAGGTGACCTTTTTCAGTCTTGGTCTGGAGAACTTCCTTTCACTTCTCTTGGGTGTTCACCATTGTAAGAAACAGGTTGGATAGGCAAGGGCCACACACGAATTTCACCCAGTGCCTTCTCTGTAGCAGACTCTGATAGACAAATTGCCGAGGGTCTGAGCTCCACATGTGAGCTCAAGCTAGGAGGGCCATGTGCCCTTGGGCCCCAGCACGACTCAGAACGCTTCAGATATTAGTCACCACGTCTCAGGTTCAGCATTTTGGCCCAGAGCAACACGATCCCCGGTGAACAATGGAAATGAAATATGCCTGTTATCGTCCTCACCACCGAGAAAACAAATTACTCATAATAATATTATTTTTCCATACACTCACTTAGATGGAAATGGACTGAAGTTTCTATGATACCAGGACAGTCAGTGGCTCTGAATAAAACATGGTGGTGTTTATAACACAGAAACTAGGTGTATTTATTAAGTAACATTCTCTAGTCGTGGAATTTATCCATTATCATCTAACATTTCCTGAGCACCTAAGACACATGAAACACCTTTCTCTATACGTGGAAGGTCGCCACAAGGGTGGTTTCTGTCTGCCGACCATGAAGAGCTCACAATCTAGAGAGGGGAATGTGCATAAATATAAATAAATGTATGCTGATAATCTAAGAAAGGCTGTATTCAAGCTGCATGAGAGCATGGAAGCTGGACTCCCACCCCCACCTCTCCCTTGGAGAGGGGGTGAGTCTACCCTTGGAGCTGGTCTGGAAGCAGGAACACTCACTTGTCCAGCAGAGGAGCTGAACAGGGCTCAGGTGTGCAGCTGGAAAGAGCAGGGAGGGCAAACACCTCTCAGAAGCCTGTCTGGGTGGAGAAGGCTCAGGGAAGGCTGAAAGCACCTTCAGTGTGGGATGATGGCGGGTCCTAGCTTGACAGGGGCCATCCTGGTCAGGCCTGTTGCCCCAACGCGATAGCTGTGTCCTCTAACTCTCAGGAGTGCCCCAGACACGTGACAAATCTCATGGCCACCCGGCTTACACGCTATGCAGAGGTGGCTGGTAGGTCATATAAAGCAAGTGAACTGATCAGATTTGTGTTCTGGAAAGACAACTCTGGCGGCCATGAGAAGGACAGTTTGTAGAGGGAAGAGACTAGAGGCAGAGAGTGTCTCTCCACAGAGAGGGGAGTCGTAGATTTAGAAGCTACTTGCCTTGAAAACTAACTATAATTCTAACCATATTCTAAACACAGACTTGCCTAAGTGCTGGTTATAGGAATATCTCTGTCTCCAATTATAATTTTCTGAACAGCATCAAAGTTGCACAGATGTTCGGAATGTGGCCCCAGTCTTTTAAAGTCTTAGTAATTTTCCGAAATAATACTAGGTAAATATCTATCAACCTGCCTTTAAAAAAAAAAAAAA
>NC_081572.1:39450392-39509761 GCF_022355385.1 Mustela nigripes
TTTTTTTTTTTTTTTTGGAGAAAAGGTCTTCGCGAGGCAGAGGAGCTCTTAAACTCCCACGCATGGGTAGGAAGGCGGCATGATCATGTCACAGGAAGCTGGGACCGGCCAAGCATTGTGACGCGCCTTTTGAATTGCTTTCCCAGCCTTGCAAACAGGTTCTGCCGAGCCACCCACAGGTCACAGCTGTCTTTTCTGAAACTAGTAAATACATCTCTGAGATGACTGGCTTGGACGGGTGTGTCTCTAAGCCACGGAGCTAAGTTCATTGGCCGTGGAGAGGGAACCTGGAACAGTGGCTCAGTCCACCCCACGGAGCCAGACAGGCACAGCCCCCTGACACAGGGCCCTCTCAGGTGCTCTCAGGGTGTTTCTGCACTCGCCCACCGGTGATGCACCTGCGCTGCCTTCCCACGGGGCTGCCTGGGCTGGGTGACTAAGCGTGATGAGACCCCACAGTGGCCAAGTCATCTGGAAGGGCCTGGAGCCTGACTTACTCACAAGGCTAGGCTTGAGAAGCAGCATGACACAGCCAAGAGAGCCCAGGGCTCGGACTGAGACTGGTCTGCACATAAGTCCCTGTCTGCACAAGAGACCCGCAATGTTTTCCCCTCCGTATACCTTCCAGTTCCGCAATTGCTCAAATGTGAGGTGAGGATAATAATGCCAGCTCCGCATGTTGTCGGATCTGGGCCGGTCTGGCCAAGCACCTGGCGCAGGTGTGGCCCAGAGCAGGTGCGCAGTTGATGGTGGCCGATGTCCTTACTGTCATCATCATGATTATTGCAGACGCCATTCTGTCCCAATATAGTCCTTCACGCAAAATTGATTTGTTGAGCACATGGCAGTTGCTGAACAGAATTCTCTGTGTCAGGGGGATAGCCACAAACAAGATAAACAAGGCTCCTGGGGCACCTGGGTGGCTCAGTGGATTGAGCATCTGCCTTCGGCTCAGGTCATAATCTCAGGGTCCTGGGATCAAGACATGCATCAGGCTCTCTGCTCAGCGGGGAACCTGCTTCCCTTCCTCTCTCTCTGCCTGCCTCTCTGCCTACTTGTGGTCTCTGTCAAATAAATAAATAAAATCTTTAAAAAAAAAAAAAGAAAAAGAAAAAACAAGGTTCCTGTCCTCAGGATGCTTAGACAGACACCTAAATTCACCTTTTCTTCATTTCCTTCTCAATTTATTACCTTCTGTCCATTCTCCCCCCACCCCATTTGGTGCCCTTTCCCTGTGTCTCTTACCCTCAACAAGAACCTTCTGTCTCAGGGCGCCTGGGTGGCTCAGTGGGTTAAGCCACTGCCTTCGGCTCAGGTCATGATCTCAGGGTCCTGGGATCAAGCCCCGCATCGGGCTCTCTGCTCAGTGGGGAGCCTGCTTCCTTCTCTCTCTCTGCCTGCCTCTCTGCCTATTTGTGATCTCTCTCTGTCAAATAAATAAATAAAATCTTTAAAAAAAAAAAAAGAACCTTCTGTCTCCTCAGTGGGTTTGCCCTGTTAAGCTCCCAAAAGGTCAGCAGCCACTCCTCTCACTCACCTGCAGGGTCACCCCGGCTTCCAAGACTTCCTCGAGCACGGGCTGCTTCTGTCCCTTACAGGAAGTTACGGGGGATTCTGTGAGGGGAGGACTGTGTCTGCCTATAATCTAGATGCTCTATAGGTACTGATTAAATGAATAGTTATCTGAGAAGCCGTGGATGGAATTCTTAGCACCGAATGTCTTTGATCTTAATTAGAAACACACTGAAACAGGTACATGGAATCGACCCTCAGTTCTGGGCTCCCCATTCAGATGCCACTGGTAACAGAGTCCTAACCTGAGAATGTTTACGGACAGCCGCATTCTAGCTCAGGTTGGGCCTGAACAGACAGATGTCCACCACAGCCAGGGTGTGGCCAGTCAGGTAAAGGACGCCTCTCTGCGGGGCAGGGGTGGCCCCGCAGACGCTTGAGAGCTAACGGTTGAACAGTGTGCAGAATCTAGCTGTGGTCAGGTTTCCGGAGTCCAGCGGTGACACAGTTTAAGAGGGACAGAGGTGGGGACTGCACTGTAAATCGGGACGCCACCAAGACACCTTCTGTTGCTAGAAAGAAGATTCTCCTCTTTAAGAAACGGAGTTAGCGCATGAGAGTGTTTTCTGGATAATTAGATTATTTCTAGTTCTGCATATTATGAAACAGCAGGATGGACTCTTGGGTAATGGTGAGATTGGGGTATGCTGTTTGTTTTTCTGGGTTTGTTGTTGTTGTTGTTTTTAGATTTTATTTATTTGAGAGAAAGAGAGCAGGAGAGAGCATAAGCAGGGGGAGCTACAGAGGGAGAGAGGAAGCAGGCTCCCTGCTGAGCAGAGAGCCTGATGCGGGGCTCGATTCCAGGACCCTGAGATCATGACCTGAGCCAGAGGCAGAGGCTCAATGGACAGAGCCACCCAGGCGCCCTGATTCGAGATATATTGTTTCTAGAACGATCACATGTCACTGTGTAACAGTGACAACAGGATGCAGACAGGCCCTGGGAGCCCCTGCTGTGTACCCTCCTTCAAGGTCACATGGCTCCTCCCCCAACAGCTGAAGGTGGAACTACGCGGAAGGCCCACTATGACTTTTATTTGTTCTCTCTCGTGGTCACTGTTACTGTCCCTCTCCTTTTATAGTTAGCAGTGTGGCTCATGTGACTCCCCCTGTGCTACAAGTTCACAGAGAGCAGGGAGCCCCCCTGCAGGTATTTGAGTCACCCTCACACCGAGCATGGGGAGCTGCGTGGCACCATCAAGGGGAGGGAGGGAAGGATGCAGGTGGTCCAGAGACGTGGCTAGGGGGGGAGGGAGGGGGTATAACCCTGCCCCCCCCAAATTGTACCTGCCTCACAGCACTGCCCCGACAGCCACTTAACTGTAATTGCTAAATCTAGGGTGTCGGCTTAGAAAGGGAAGGGACCTCGCACCGACTGAGATTTTCCAAAGTGACTCCAGAGGAAGCTGATGTCAGCTTCACGTCCAGATTGGTGTGAGTAAAGTAGACTCTGGAGAGCACGGGAAAGAAGAACTCCCTGCCAGTTGGTAGGCCCCCATGACCAAGTCGTGAAGAGGAGAGGGAGAGGGGTGAGGACCCCCTCCTTTTGTTCTTGGGTTCTGCTCCCGGGCTCCACGTGAGAGCCGCAGGGTGTCCGGCGTCAAGGACTCGGGGGAGGAGGGTGTCAGTGGATGCCGCCACCAGCACACAGGAAGAGCTTCCACCAACAACCTGCTTCTTGTCAGTCCGGGGGCTGGCGGCTGCCTTGTTGACTTCCACATTGTTACAGAGAGAGTCAGGCAAAGCAGATTTTAATCAGTTGCAGGTCCATTTCACTCCCCACTGCTGCTGCTGCTGCCAGTTTTCTATTCCCCTGTCACCTTGAGCCCCCCAAGAACCATGGTAAACCAAAATGAAGCATCACACCTAATCCAGAAAGGGTTTATCAAACTAAATACATTGCATCGAATATTCGTGGCTCACCTTAAATTGACGCATAGCAGTTTGTGACGAGGCTAAATGCAGGCCACAGAGAGGCAGGGAGCAGAGAGAAAGACCTGAGTGACTTTTTGGCTCCTGCTGTGTAAAGCAGACCTTCCCCGTACTGCTTGTTACTTGGTGTGAAATGATTGCCACTGGTTCTCAAATGTACAGACTGGGGCACAGACTTACAATCTTTAGATTAACCTCATCTTCTACTGATCCATTATTTATGTATTTGGAAATACCTGTTAGAACAAAGAAAATGGACAGTTCACCAAAAAAAATGAAAAAAATATTTCATAAACATTTCAACTTTGTTAATAATCATAGGTATGTTAACAAAACAGTAAGGGACTGTTTTTTCCTGTAAGACAGCATAGGATTTTTTTAAAGATTTATTTATTTATTTGAGAGAGAGCACGTGCACACACACACACATGAGTGGGGGAAGGGCAGAAGGAGAGGGAGAGAGAAACTCAAGCAGACTCCCCACGGAACACGGAGGGCTCGGTCTCACAACCCTGAGATCATGACCTGAGCCCAAACCAAGACTTAGATGTTCAACCAACTGTGCCACTCAGGTGCCCCAAGATTTTTTTTATTTTTTAAGTAAGCTCTACCCATTAAGTAATCTCTACCATCTCTACCCATGAGCTACGCCCATCAGACTCACAACCCCAAGGTCAAGAGCTGCACATTCCACCAGCTAAGCCAGCCAGGCATCCCAACATGACTAATTCTTTAATGCACATATCCTTTGCCCTAACAGTCTCCTTCCAAGAAATATGTCCTAAGAAAATCATCAGAAATGTGGACAAAAATCTATATGTAAAGTTGTATGTAGCAGTTATTTATAAATAGTGAAAAATTAGAACATAAACATTAGAAGAATAGGTAACTACTATTGTAGCCATATGATGAAATTTTTTTTAAGCCATTAAAACTTACCTCTACAGAGGCGCCTGGGTGCTCACTTGATTAAGCATCTGACTTGGGCTCAGGTCATGATCTCAGGGTCCTGGAATCGATCCAGGCATCAGGATCCCTGCTCAGCGGGGAGTTGGCTTGTCCCTCTGCCCCTCCCCCTGCTTGTGCTCTCGTGTACTCTCTCTCTCCCTCAAATAAATTAATGAACTCTTTAAAAAAAAAAGCTTATCTTTACAAACTTTTTGATATCAAAAGAAAGTGCTTATGATATAACACTTTATTTAGATATGAAATTCTATATCCAAATTGTGATCAAAACTTCAGAAAATAATATAGGCATAAAAGGAAAGAATAGAAGAAAATATACCAAAGTGGCCGGTGCTAGGTGCTGCAGTTTGCACTTCCCTCAACTTTTCTGTGCTTTCTGGCTTTATTTCAGTGAGCATATATTGCTTGATAATCAAGGGGAAATTGAAAGAAGATAATTTTTTACAGCAAAAGTTAATTAGTAGAAGAACATGGGAAAGATGAATATTGCTATGTTACTCTGTCAAAATATGAACCATAGTTCTTTCTCTGCAGGATATAAAATGAGTAAAATTTCATTTCTACTTTCTTCTGCCTCCCCCATTTTCCAAAATGTTTACATCGAACTTGTATGAATTTGAAAAAAAAAAAAAGAAAGAAAGAAAAACACTGGGGTAATGAAAACTACAGAACTTTACACTGGGAATGATTTAGCAGCAGTAGTTCTGGACGTTGCCAGTATGCTCATGGAGATCGGCAGAAATGTAGCCTTTCCCTGAATGAGCCACTAGCTCGTCTGGAGAGTCAGAATTGCAACTAGAGGTGTAAAGGTTTTGTATATGGACCATTTATGATATGCCTCTGAGTGTTAAAACTTGTTCTTAATTCAGACTCTCCCTGATGTACATTTCCCCCTGGCAGCACGTTTCTTGGACTCCTACTTGTCTCCTTGGCTTCGTCTCGCAGTGCTTGTAAACTAGAAGCTGTTCTCACGGGTGAACTGCCACGGCCATATGAACCAGTGGCCATACTTAGGCATCAAGAAAGGAGGAGGTTTTTCCCAAAATAGCTTGATATCTTAACAACAGTCACATTCAGTTTGTCACAGACCCTCTTGGAGTTGAATGAGGGACGCTACGGGGTCAGAGGTCTGTCTCTGCATCGCCGGGGCGCAGCAGGGACAAATACAGGAGGTGACCAGAGAGAGACTTTGTTTAAAGTCCTGCGGATAAGAGTGGACATTCCCAGAAACCGATGCTGGGCAATCAGTACAAAGAGAAGGAAGCTTGAGACAGTGGGGAGAGTGTTAAGGAGGGAAATAATGAGATGTAATAGAAAGATAATGGTAATAAAAACGGGAAAAGTCAGCTTTAAATAACTGAGATCCCTTTTGCACGTGGATTACAGGTATAGGAGGGTTTTTATAAGAAATTTTTTTAATTCAACCTTTTCTAATTTTTTTTAAAGATTTTATTTATTTATTTGACAGAGATCACCAGTAGGCAGAGAAGCAGGCACAGAGGAGGAAGCAGGCTCCCCGCCAAGCAGAGAGCCCAATGAGAGCCTTGATCCCAGGACCCCAGGATCATGACCTGAGCCAAAGGCAGAGGCTTTAACCCACTGAGCCACCCAGGTGCCCCTATTCAACATTTTCTTGAAGGAACCTCCCCAATAGATAAAGGGCAGGCAAATCAAGACCCCATTCAGTGATTTAGAATCCCTTGAAAGACAATTTGATTCATAATCTAAGGAAGATACCCAGCTCATTGGCTTTGGGTCACTAGCTCTGTTTGTCATTCCCTCTAAGAAGGGAAGAATCCCTGGAAGAGGATAAATTAAAACCATGTGAGCACGTGTGTGTGTGCTCTCACATGCATGAGATCCTTGGTAAGCACGTGGAGATAATCGTGAAAAGAGCTAACACTCACCCGGTCCTTATTCCATGCGAGGCTCTGTCCAGAGCCCTGTGCATATTCTCACACAGGTGAACATCACACAGCCCTGAAGGTGGGTGCTCTTATTATCCCCATTTTATAGCTGAAGAAACTGAGGCCCAGAGGTTAAGTAGCTCGCTCACGATCACAGCTAATCTGTAATGGAGGGGCAGGGCAATCCGGCCCCAGCGCCTTGAGCTCTAGACCCTTCCTGCCTCTCCCGTGTAAGGTTACCAGTATCACCAACGCAGGAGGGCTGAACTATCTGGAACGGAAGCGTGTTCTAAAATAGAAGATGAGAGGAGCAGAGGAGCCGGACCTTGTATATGACCTCTATTTCCTCTCATCTCCCTGGGGATTCATTCTATAGAAATCAGTGAGAATTGTGGAGGAAGCCTTCTTCCCTTGAAAAGAACAGACATTTCTGGAATGTCTTACTGTCAGCGGCGGCTGTCTGACACTGAGCCCTTGAATGGAGAGTGTTTGCTGGCGGTCTCGAGCCCCAGGTGCAAGCCTCTGAGGAGAGGAGCACATCACTTATGTTCTGTTTATCCTGCAGTGGAAATATGCTCCCATAAAGTGTGTATAAATCACTTTTAATCAAACCTCAAAAAGCACTCTTCATTTCCAAGGGGGGAGTCTTTTTCTCCGTCAAATTAAATGTTAACCATCTCGTGCCCGATGTTACTCTTGCCACTGTGGTTGTGCTCAGGAATGAATTGTGCCTGGCAGGCCGAGGCGCTCGAGTGTTGGAACTTTCTCTTCCAAGATCAGGGTCCTGTCACTCAGAGTGCCCCACAGCTGCCCACACAGATAAACTGTCAAACATTAACCCAGGGGTCAGCGAACTGTGGCCCACAGGCCAAATCTGACTCACCACCAAGATGGTTTTGCATTTTTAAATAGTTGGACACAAAAATGAAAAGAAGGAGAGTATTTCAGGACACCTGAAACCTACATAAAGTTCAAATCCATTGTCCACAAACACCATTTAACGGGATCGCCGCTGTACCCATCCACTGTGCCCACACTGCCGTGGCCGGGTTGACTGGTTCCAGCGGGCTGCGCGGCCTGCCGAGCTGAACTGTTTGCTGTGGCAGAGTGCCTCGGTTGGGCTGACTTCTCCAAAGACAGGCCAAGGCCAGCGAATGACAGGCTACGTGAGCTCCCTGAATGACGCCCACACTTCTCAAACCTCCGATTTGACATTTTGTCGGAGGGGTCACCAGCCATCTCCACACTCATCATAGTGAAACCGGACGGTCGTTCTTCAGCTGCCTTCGTTGGCGTGATTCCCCTGCACTATTTGGCTGTGAGATATTCAGGGTCTCTGGGAGCACATTTTGAAAGAGACAAACATCATCAATTTAGAGGCTCCACGAGGAACCTATAAATTCTTCAGATTAAGGAATTTAGCCCAATTTACTTTCTGACAGACCCAAAAAACCTGTACTATTCCTCTTTTCCCTGCTTTTTAAAAAAAGATTATTTATTTATTTGAGAGAGAGCGCACATGTGAGAGCGAGGGGAGGGGCAGAGAGAGAGCGAGACGCTCAAGCAGACTCCCCACTGAGCCTGCCGCCTGACGCAGGGCTCCATCTCACCACCCTGAAATCCTAACCTGAGCTGAAATCCAGAGCCAGATGCTTAACCAACTGAACCACCAGGTGCACCCCCCATCTGCTTTTCTTTCTTTCTTTTTTTTTTTTTTTAAGCTCAAGAGTTCATTGCTAACTAGTTGCTAAAATCTGTTTAGAAATGTAATTAAGGGGGTGCATGGGTGGATCCGTTGGTTGAGGGTCTGCCTTCAGCTCAGGTCATGATTTCAGGATCCTGGGATCGAGCCCCACATTGGGCTCCCTGTACAGCAGGGAGCCTGCTTCCCCCTCTCTCTCTGCCTGCTTCTCTGCCTGCTTGTGATCTCTCTCTCTCTCGCTGCCAAATAAATAAATAAAATCTTTAAAAAAAAAAAAAAAGAAAGAAAGAAATGTAGTTAAGAAACTTTTCATAGACACCAACCCTACATCTCCCTAATTTGTAGTGGACTTCTGTGAGCTGAGGCAGACCCTCGGGCAGCATCTCCTCACCTGTGTGGGTCATAGCAATTGCTTAGTCCCAGGACAGTCCCCCTCCTCCCACTTAGAACCCCGCAGGAGCCCCCTCATGCATTCCCTCCGAGCATACACATGAACACCCGCGATGCGCCGCGCCCTGCTCCCGGGCCCCATCTCCCTCTCAGAGCACCCCCCAACCATCGGTTCCAGGGGACAGCTGTAAAGAAATCACAATCGAGTTAGAAACGGGTAGGAAGAGAGGCATTGGCAGAGGTGAGCATCCAGGGCTGCACGGGGACACAGGGACAGGCTTTCCAGTCACTCTTTCCATGATCTGTCCATTCTGCATAGAACTGTGTGTAGCTGACGGATGAGGCCCCGGGTCACAGCCCCTCACCTCCTGGGGCTTCCACCCAAGTGGGGCAAACACACAAAGACTGAGCGAACAAATAAATAAAAATAGTTTTATGTGTCATCCATGCTAAGAAGGAATAAACAGGGTTCAGAGGCAGAGAATTAAAAGGAGATGACACTTTGGCTGGGGTGGTGGGAGAAAGCCAAATGAGCAGGTTGAGGCTTAAGGTCTGAGAGGTGAAAAGGGGGTGGTCATGCGAAGACCCGTCGAAGCAGAAAAACAGTTTCTACACAGGCCCTGAAACAGAAAAGAAGTTGGTGCATTTGAGGAATTAAAGACCAGGCTTTGGACCAGCCACAGGATCCAGAGGAAAGAGGAATAAACCAGTCCTGCGCGGGTGGGGGAGAGCATGGAGGGGCAGAGGTCTGGAACAGCAAGGCTTGCTGGTGGAGGCTCTGGTGACTCAGTAGGCCTCTGATGTGGGGTTTGGGGCAGGAAGAGCGGGAAGAACGGGCTGGGAAGCCAGGAGGAGCCAGATTGTGACAGGCCTTGCCTCTCAGGCAGAGGGAGTTGGTTTTCGTCCAGTAGACAAGAGGCAGCCAAAACACAGGGGAATTTTGTGTTTCTAGTTAAAAACATTTTTTTTTCCTGATAACAAAAGTAACTATGTGTGGAAATTTTGGAAAATGTACATAAAGATTTGGGTGGGGGGTGGGATCTGTAAGCACACATTCAAACCAGTGTTAACATTTTTATATGCTCTTTGTGTATAGATAGTTTTCCAAAAATGAGATGTTTTTAATACATTCTATTTTTTTTTTAAGATTTTATTATTTATTTGACAGACAGAGGTCACAAGCAGGCAGAGAGGGAGGCAGAGAGAGAGGAAGGGAAGCAGGCTTCGCTGCGGAGCAGAGAGCCCGATGTAGGGCTCGATCCCAGGACCCTGGGACCATGACCCCAGCCCAAGGCAGAGGCTTTAACCCACTGAGCCACCCAGGCGCCCCAATACATTCTATTTTATAATTGTGATTTCACTTAACAATATAGAGCAAACATTCTGAAATGTCTTCCTATGTCACTGAGTATTCTTTTCCAAAACAACGTTTAATTCCTGTCATGGTATTTGACGCTACAGATCAGCTAGAATTTTTTATTGCTTAGTTGTCAGCCCTTATTGTTGAGCATCTAGAATGTTTCCAGTTTTCAGTATTAAAAATAATGCTTGGGGGCGCCTGGGTGGCTCAGTGGGTTAAAGCCTCTGCCTTCAGCTCAGGTCATGGTCCCAGGGTCCTGGGATCGAGTCCCGCATAGGGCTCTCCGCTCAGCAGGGAGTCTGCTTTCCTCTATCTCTCTGCCTGCCTCTCTGCCTACTTATGATCTCTGCCTGTTAAATAAATAAATAAAATCTTTTTAAAAATAAATAAATAATGCTTGATTATTGCCCTTTGAGGCATATATTTATTCCTATCTATGATTGTTTCCTTAGGAATTCCTAGAAATGGAATTGTGGGGTCAAAGGGTATTTTTTTTTTTTGTCTTAAGATATTATTTTTAAATAACCTCTACCCCCAACATGGGGCTCGAATTCACAATCCCAGAATCGAGACTCACACGGTCTACAAGCTGAGCCAGCCAGGTGCCCCAAAGGATGTATCGTATATATATTTTAGGATTTGTTTATTGGGGCATATGGGTGACTCAGTCGGTTAAGCATCTGCCTTTGGCTCAGGTCTTGATCTCGGGGTCCTGGGATCGAGCCCCACATTTGGCTCTCTGCTCATCAAGGAGTCTACTTCTCCCTCTCCCTCTCCTTCTGTACTCTTCCCCTCTCATATCCTTTGTCTCTTTTTATCTTTTGGTGCCTTCACGATTTGGTTACTAATTTGTAAGAGCACTTTAGAAATTAAGACTATTAACCCTCATATACGTTGCAAATGCTTTCCTAACCCATCTTTTTAAATTGCATTATTTTTTCTAGAGAAGCTTTGCATTTGTAGGTAATCACATCTGCCTTTTCCCTCAGCCTTTGCATGAATGCTTTAAAAAGTCTTACCCACCCAAAGACAGATAAATATTGACTTCTATTTCCTTCTTCTGTGTTAGTTTTGTTTTATCAATTTCAACAAATCCATGTCTTAAATGAGTCTTCTGTGTTAAAAAGACAACTAGAATGGTGAAGGCAGCCTCAGTTGCACTTGTGGTCAAGAGGGATATGGTCAGGGCAATGATTCTAACCCTTTTCTGCCTCCACATGGTCCAGCTGTACAGCCTGTGCCCATCAGTAATCGCTCTCATTGTGCACCATGATTCGCAGCTGGGGTGAAGGGAATGGGAGCACTCCCGGCTCAGCTGAGACTCCCTGGTGGAGACTGAAAGGGAAGGACGTACTTAGCAGAAGTCAGTTAGCAGTGGTTGATGGGCTCTGGGTGATGAGCAAAGTAACCGGTGACTCCCCAGTTTTGAGAGACTGGGTAGATCATCACTCTGTTAGTCTAGACTGTGGAGACTGGCCTTAGAAAGGAGGGAAGGAGCACAGAAGATGATGTAGACAGCTTAGGACTTCCATCTTTCGGAAGGCTGTGAGTCAGGTCAGGTGGAGCTGTTCATGCAGTGTCTGCACCAGGGAAGAAAGATCTGGAAGCCAGCTGCGTAAAGGAAGTCGAAGCAGTGGGAGGGAATGAAACAGCCCATGTGCGGAGAACCAGAAGAAGAACATGGCCCAACAGGAACTCTGGGGAACACTAAAATTCAAGCAGTGAGAGAGGGGGCGTTGAAGAGGGGAAATAAGCACAAGGGACTAAGAAGAAATTGTCAAGGAAGGAAGAGAACCAGAAGATAGTGGTGCCAAGAGAAAAAGAGTTTCAAGGATAGAGAATGGTCTCCAGCATTGGAATTTTCTAGCACAATACCAGGGTTCTGAACTGTACAGTCAAAACCTACATCCTTTCTCAGCTGCCATTAGAACTCCCTGTTCTTAAATATCAGACCCGTTCATAGCTCCTTGTTGTTGCCCACAATGATAGTCCCCCCCCCACCAGCTCTCCACCTGGTAAGCCACTCATCTTCCAAGAGCAGCCTCAGATACCCACCGCTCCAATACGGTAATCCTGTCCATCCCTCCCCAGAGTTGTCGTGTTCACCCTGAGAGATTGCTCAGCACCTATACTTCTTACCTAGGCTAATGTATCACGTGGTGTAGCAGTTACTTACTCACCAGTGCTTCTCAGACTTTTCCAAGGAATTCCCCTAGCAACCAAAGAACAAACCCAACATTCACTAGGATCATATCCTGAAATTGCCTATGGCAGGTTTCTTTTTAAAGATTTTATTTATTTATTTATTTATTTATTTATTTGCTGGGGGGGTAGCGGGGGAGGGGCAGAGGGAGAGAGGGTCTTTTTTTTTCCCCCCATGATTTATTCTTTCACTATTTAACAATTACATGCAATAATTCCTTACAGCATTTTTTTTTTGGGCAGGAGAGTTTATTGTGGTAAGAATACTTCATATGAGATCTGCCTTCGTCATAAATTTTTAGGTGTACAATACAGTATCATTAACTGTAGGCAAAACGTTGTAGAGCAGATCCCTGGAAGTTACTCATCTCGTATAACTGAAACTTCGTATTCATTGAACAGCAGCTTCCCTTTATCTTCTCCCACAGCCTCTGGCTACCAGCATTCTACTCTTTGCTTCTAAGACTTTGACTTTTTAGGTGCCTCATAGAAGCGGAATCCTGAAGCATTTGTCTTTCTGGTTTATTTCATTTAGCATGATGTCTTCCCAGTTCATCCATGTTTTCTCATAGGGAAGGATTTTCTTTTTTTTTTTTTTTTTTTAAGTCTCCATAATAGACCACTGAATATAAATTCAGGTCTTTGGGGCATATAGCGAGAAGTAGGATAGCTGGCATTTCTATTTTTAATTTTTTTTTTAAGTCAGGAAAGTCAGGAAAGCCATACATTGAGTCTGTTATTACAGTCAATCTAACACAGATGCTGTACATGACTTTGTTATGCATCGTGTTTGAGGCAGAATCCAAAAGAGTGTACACATTGTGATTAGTTGCTGTTTCTAAGTTATTCCTCCTTCTCTTTTTTCCCCATGTATTTTATTTTATTTAATGGTCAATTTTATTTTATTACATTAACATTTTTGTATAATTCTCCTAAAAATAGGATTTTGTTCTAATTCAATGTCACAGTCTAACAAAATCAAATTTCATATCAGAGGTACAGGTCAGTGACTCCTCAGCCTTATATAATACCTAGTGCTCATTATATCACATGCCCTCCTTAATGCCCATTTTCCTGTTAGTCCATCCCTCCCCAACCTCCCCTCCATCAACCCTCAGTTTGTTTCCTATGATTAAGAGTCTTTTAGGTTTGTCTCCCTGTCTGGTTTCTTCTTGTTTTATTTTTTCCTGGGAGAGAGTGTCTTAAGCAGACTCCATGCTGAGTACAGAGCCTGACACAGGGCTCGATCTCACAATGCTGAGATCGTGACCTGAGCCAAAACCAAAAGTCAGAGACGCTTAACCAACTGTGCCACCCAGGCACCCCCAGGATGTTTCTTTAAAAGTCCTGTTTTATTTAACAATTAACACTACTTTTCACTGTCACTCTAGATGTTGGTTTTAATTTGGGTGTTAAATTTTTCCAGTAACTTATTTGGAATAAAACTTCCTGGAAGATTCTTCAGGTCTGTTCTATGGCTTCTACTGAGTATCCAAGGGAATTACAGCTCAGTTTCAGAAGCTTAAGTATACATTCACAGCTCTCCCACTACAGAGGTCATGTCTGCTTTACAGCCGTATTCCCAGTGCTCCCCCACCTCCGTACCAGGCGCACAGGAGCCATTGACAGACATTTACAGAAGCAAAGGCAGGAGGAGGAAGAAGCGGGTGGAAGAACAGACAAATGGACGGGAGGGAAAGGATAGGTGGACAGAACACAAAAATGGGAGGATGACAAGGAGGAGATGGGTGAATAGATGGACGGATGGATGGCAAGATTTAAAGACCAGATAGTACGGAAGTAAAGACAACGTATGTAAACTTCTCTCTTAGGAAACTTAACTGTAGGGGTGCCTGTGTGGCGTGGTGGGTCAAGCCTCTACCTTCAGCTCAGAGCATGGTCTCAGAGTCCTGGGATCGAGTCCTGCATCAGGCTCTTTGCTCAGCAGGGAGCCTGCTTCTCCCTCTCCCTTAGCTGCTCCCCCTGTTTATGCTCTCTCTCTCTGTCAAATAAATAAATAAAATCTTGGGAAAAAAAAAAAAGAAGAAGCTTAACTATAGGGTGTGATGAGAAAGAAATTAGTAGCTAGAAGGCACTGGCATTATAGTTCATCTTAATTTGGGGGCACTTCATGGCTGGTGGGGGGAAAAAAAACGAAGAGGTAGGCTTTTGTTCCTTTATTTAATGGAGGAGACTTGAGCATGCTTATGAGCTCAGGAAAAAAGCAGGTAGCCAGTGGAGGAGAAACTGAATGTATTGAGCTCCCTCAAGAAATATTTATTGAGAACCAACAACGTGCGAGGCACTGTAGCAGCATGTGCACAAGGCCAAGTTCCTCTGCTGGGGCTTTCATCCCAGTAGGACTGCGGGCGAAAGGGGAGGGATAATGGGCTATTATCCAGGGAAAGACGGTACCTCCTGCTGACTACTGCCCTCTCAGGGAGAACAAAATATTTTAATGTTGGTCTAGGTCAAACATAATTATGGAGGTAAGACTGCTGAATTTCTTAAAAACCGCACGCATTCCAGCGCCTCCTGGATATGGGGTGTGTGTGTGTGTGTGTGTGTCATGAAGAGCAGGAAGCAGTCTGCATATGTCCAATGTATATTTGCCAAAGAGAGTTCTCTCCCGTGATTCAGACGAGGTGATGCTCTCAGAATCTAGAAGTAGAACAGAGGCAGAAAAAGACACAGTCGAGTCTCCGTCTAGCCGGTTAGCCTAAGCCTTTCTGGGTTTTAGTAAGTGACTCATTTCCCCTTTGTGTGGTTTTCTTAACATATTCTGCCTAATACTAGATCGTACATCCAAATGGAAATAAACCTTGGGGCTCTGGGCATGTGCTGCACGGTGATTTAATCCATTTCATAATTTCATTAATGCTCATTCTCTTTCTTCAAGTCCTATAGTTGAGACCAGGGCATAGACCCCTGCCACCCAGAAGTCGTTCGTCACCAGACGTCAGCCGCTCCATGCTCAGTTAGAATGCATAAAATATTTTCAGTGTCAGAAACTCTGCGAGATCTCATTTGTAACTCTACGCTCATTCTGTTTCACGGATATTATTAAGAAGAAATGGCTGTGAATTGAATGAAAAGATTATTTTTAAATTATTTCACATTTATTATTTCTCTTCCTTTTATTATAGGCTATCCCCAGATGCTTTTTAGAAGGAAGGTAGGGTGTGTTTATAAGTACCTTTTAAAAGTAGTTAGAAAACAAATCCATAAAGACTGAAAATGTTGGGCTCTGTGACCTGCTTGTTTTTAATGATGCCGTATTACAGAGGCCTTACTAATCCTGTGTGATTAAGTGTGGAAATTTTTGCTTTAATCTTTGCAACAGGTTAGATCACGAGACAGTGAACATCAAAAAAAAAAAAAAGAAGGAAAGAAAGAGAAAAAAAATCACTGCTACTGAAAATGTTTGATACCAAATATTGTTTAAATCATTGCAGGAAGCTTTGAAAATCATTTTGTTGCATTTGGTAATTAAAAGGAGACTTGACCTAATATCTTATAAATACTGGGCTCTAAATCATCTACAAAATAGTCACTATCCTAGAACACTAAGTTAGAAACATTTTTGTAGATTTTCTGCACTTTACATTTTCAGCTCACAGTACTCCTGTTAGGTGAGTAACGGGATTCACGGTAACCTCGTGTGACAGGTGAGGGAGATGAGACGCCTGCCCCACGTCACAGATCGTAAACGTCCACCTACAGCACAGACCTTGCCACCGAAGAGCTTAGAGTCAAAGCAGAGGCAGGTGGACGTTTGTAAGAACAGAAAACTCCCATGAGCAGAAAGCAACACCCTTAACTCACCATAGGGCTTCATGAGGTTGGAAGGTCAGTGTCGAGCTCCTCTTGTGACCTCGCTCACATTTTCAGAAGGTAGCCCAGGGATCGCTGCTCACTGCCTGTCTTTAAATGCTGGTGTTGATATTTGTAACAAAGTTACTCATTCTGGAGAAAGTGTATGTGTATATATAGAAATAAAAAGTGACACCGAAAGAAGAGCCAGACATTCCTTCACAGAGTCTCATCCAAGCCCACAGCTTCCCTCCAGCGCTGGAGAGAGGTTCTTTCCCAGGGGATGAAGGACCTCAGAGTCAGTGATCTGCCCAGGTCTCCTGATTGGGCTCAAACAGTCCCTAACCCCGCTCTGGCCATGGCTCCACGCTGCCCCGCGCCCCGCCCCCATTGCTCATTTCCCTCTTCTCTGGGCCAGAGCCAGATTTCCTCAGTTTAGGGCTCAGGATATGCGCCAGTGGTCTCTCCCTCCTCGTGTTAGGAGCAGACCAGGATGGGCTTCTGAACCAGGCTGTCCAAACACAGCCACTCTTGGTAAATTCTCCATCACTGGAAATGCACAAGCTTAAACCAGACAGCCACTTGGAATGTTCTAGAAGGTGTTAGCTCATTGGAAAGGGGATCACAAAAGGTCTGTCCCAGTCCAGGCATCTGTCATTCTTGGGCAGTGCAAGTCACCTGTATGCTTGCGGACGCGGGAGCACAGGAGGTGTGATTTGGTCACACCTGTGCTCAATGGAAGATTGTGGCATTTATTTAATGCGCCAAAATTGCTTTGAGCGGCACATTCCTTTGCTGTAAAACTAGAATAAAAATACCTGCCTCATGGGATTTTCATGCAGATTAAGTCACGAAACAGAATATAAAATGCCCAGCCCAGTGTCTTGCTTAGCCCAGCTAAGCAAGTCATGGTTGTGTTTAAAGATGTGCCTGTTTACCAGGTGCCATAACATAGACAAGGAAGATTTGATTGCTGCTTGGGGACAAGAGGGGTTCTCCTTTTCAGGGATTTGCTCAGCCTTGAGCTGTGGAACTCAACAATAGTATCCCCAGTGCAAACAAAGTTAAGGCAGCTTCACTTTGTCCTTTATGCTGCACCTCTGAACTTGCCTTTGGGCATGGCTGATCTATCCATAAACATCAACCTTTGGGGTTCCTTTCTTGGGGTTCCTCCTAAAAGGCAGGAGAACTCATTTTTCCATATTTGAAAGCACAAAGATTTGGGGAAAGCAGTAGGTTCTCTTTAAACAGTCTTCCTGACAGCTGTCCTCCCTGCAAAATCCTTTGTCTGCTTCTCTAGGAAAGGTGCTGGGAAGGACCCAGCACATAGGAATTAAAAAGACAACTGGTACAGAGCAGAAATGTGTGCTAAAAATACTAAAACCAGCAAGGATTCATCTGAAAGCAGAAGAAAGTCTCCGTGTGCCCCTGCTTCTGGACTTGCTCAGAGCCATGATGGCTCCGTGTTATTTGGGGATGACAGTAATCACGGAGCCAGAGTGCTCTGTGGTAGGGACAGACAGAGTTCCAAGTGGAGGGATGGTTTCCATGGCAATAGCATCAGCATCTGAATGACTTCCTGTCACAACAAGTTGGTGATTTAATGAGTTCATTACCGAATTCCAAAGGAAAGCTGGAGAGTGGATGAGCTACTGTTCAGCCCTTAGCGTGCCTAAATCCAAGCCGTTTCCCTCTGCACAGGCGGGCCCGACACACAGGCAGCCCGGGCACTTGCTGCGGGGCAAGCGGACGAACCAGGGGGAGGGGATCCATGACCGAATCTGCCATCACGTGGTCCGTGAGCCCCCCCCCCCCCCCCCAGTGCCTGTTTTTCCAGGAGTGTGAGAGAATCCCGGGAGTCTTCATTATAAGTTTACCCTGATCCAACCTAATGAAATTAACGATCACAGGAATCCGGTCCTGTGCTTCAGAAGCATACCCCCAAGTATCCCAAGTCCTCCAGAAAAAAAGCCAGGGAAAGAGGAACAGACCTTACATTCTAATAGCATAGGAGCAGAAGCAAAGCAGGAAAGCACGTGACCCTACTTGTAGTCAGTGTCGCACAGAGACAGTTGGGACCACCAGCAACAAGAAAAGCACGTGGGTACCTTCAGAAATCGGGGGGCATCATTCCTTTGGCCGATTGCATGTAAAATTTGAGCCGAGAGGTACTGTATCACGCCAAGAATGTATCGTGATTAACCTTTCCTACCTTGCCGTCTTCCGCTAATGAAAATCTACCGCCGGGCTGCCAGAGTCAGTCAGATTCACGAGGGGCCAGGTGGGGACAGCAGTGCGGGAGCGACTGTAGTTCCTCGGGAGTGCTTGCTGGCAGGAAGTGGAATGGTACTCCATTCCTCTCACATCCGTTTTCCCATTAGTTCAGTAAATATTTGATCCTTCCAAGTGTTCCCAGTCTAGTGACGGGGACAGAATAAATGCAGAAGGAGGCACAGTAGAGGGAAGTGATGAGCTACCGTTTATTGACGGCTGGGCACTTCCGCCCAGCCATGGCTTCACGCACGTTTTCTCCTTGAACCCTAAAGAACCCCAGAGGGGGGTATTGCTCCCACTTTTCAATCAAATGACACTGGGAGCTGGAGAGGCTGTGTCACTTACCAGAGGTGCCCACGGCTTATAGGCGGCAGTCGGGATTGCCACTCCGTCCTCTCCAGCGCCTCAGCCCGTGTCCTTATCCACTTTGCATGGACAGGTGCAGACGCTGGGCGGGGGCCTTCGGCCGGGGAGCGGTCAGAACAGAGGTGATGCTTGATGGGACGTCACGAGGTGGACAGTCTTCCTCCTGCGTGAAGCACTGACCCTAGCTCGGTACCCTAAGGCAGGTGGGCCCAGGAGCAGCTCTGTTACAAGGAAGAGAGGAACTTTGGAAACAGAAAACTCAGAGCAAACTAAAAATACTCTTAGTTACTCTTAAATACTCTTAGCATAGAAGGTGAAAGGGGGCTGAAAGGTGCCAGTATTGATCCTTTTCTGTTGTAATAGAGAGGACAAAGACCAGTTGCCTGACTGGTATAAGACCTTGGAAGGATGTGTCATAGTGTCTCATCTGTCTGTATGTGAGTGTACTGACGATCAGAGAGGACGTCTAGTGTATTTTCCTAGGGTGCCTGAGCACTTAGTGGCCTTCCATTGTTCTTCTAATCCCAACCGACAAAGTACACTGGGACAGGAGAAGGTGGCTCATACTCGCTGGAAGTCCTGCCCTAAGATAATGGCTCATAACAGAAGTTGTTGCCAAATAAAGCCCACCTCGAGTTTGGAGGTTCCTTTAAAACATATCAGTGTAGGGGCACCTGGGAGGCTCAGTTGGTGGGCGTCTGCCGTGGGTTCAGGTCATGATCTCAGGGTCCTGGGATCAAGCCCCATTGTCAGGCTCCCCGCTCAGCAGAGAGCCGGCTTCTCCCTGTCCTTCCACCTTTACCCCCTGCTCATTCATGCACATGCACTCTCCCCTTCTCAAATAAATTTTTTAAAAATCTTTTTTAAAAAAAATCAGTGTTTCATGAAGTTACGTGTTACAGTTTGGACAGTATTGTTTAAAAAGAAGAAGAAGGTGGCCAGTGCCATATAAAAAGCAAGCCCCTTTTGCTTGAATACACGCAGGATGGGCTCATCATGATTTCGCAAGGCCACCTCTGACAGCTACACAGACTCTGTCGTGCACCACCCTAAGGGGCGCCCGACACCTGGGCCATGATAGGAAGGGCACCCCTGGAGCCATGCCACCTGGCAGCCGTCATACTAAAAGTCCCTCTCACCGGACCAATAAATATCTCCCGGATAGTAACCGCCAGAGCAGGGGTGAAGATCCCCGCCCCCGGTTTCCTGTGCATCCTGCGAATCGCCCAGCCTGGCTTGGATCCGTCTGGGTTGGGGTGCTCGCAGCTTCCAAGTGTTACGGCGCATTTCACGCCGACCTCCCTGCACATCTTACCGCCTTTGCTTCGATGTGTGGAATATGTAGAAAGCAGCCATCCCTTCTTGTCCCCAAACTGTGGGCTCTTTTCAAGCGTTACCTCCTACAGGGTTTGCAAATGCATTTCCCGTATGCCGTGTCGTGTGAACACCCGCTGCTCCTGCTCTTGAGCTGTCCCTTCGCATTAAGCACACATGTCTGAACACGTGCACCAGGAAGGTGATAATAAACTGACTGGGGCACCGCTGCAAAGGGCTTGACCGGTGTCACAGGACGCCGTGGGGAGCTGGCGTCGGGCACATTGGCACAAGCAGGAACGTGAGCGAAGGCACCATAGTGGTCGTGCCCGGCGTCCTGGCCCCAGAGACGCAGAGGGGCCAGCAGGCGGGAGAGCAAGGGGGAAGATCTTCTCTTTGCCCAGGAGAGGTTTTGCCACATGGCTAGGTGCGGCGGCGATCCTGCGTGGGCCCGTGGCTCTTTGGCATCTGCCGTCTCTTACCGTCTGTCACCGTGCCAGGCCCGAGCATACAGAGATGAGTGAGACACAAGGCATGTAGACTGATGCCACCGAGAGCTGGGAGGTGCCAGCGTACCTGAGTGTGCCCGCGGCTGGTGGGGCTCAGAGCAGCACGGCTGACCTGGAGGGGAGGCCAGGTGGTCTTCCGAGCCTTCAGGAGACGCTTCCCAGAAGAGGTAACACAGAAGAAACAAAGGGGGAGAAAGGAGGAATTCGCCCCGTGACGGCAGGGGAGAAAGAGCATTCTAGTAAAAGCAGGACATGCTGACACTGTGGCAGGGGCCCTGAGTCTAGCTGCGTGTGGGGTGTGGGGACTGTCCTCAAGGAGGGTTGACGTGACGGGAGGGGCCAGAGATGGGCCAGGACCCAAGTCCCATAAAGCTTCAAATGCTGGGCAGAGAGCAGCTACACACGGAAGGTGTCCGCCACGTGCAGGGACTGTGCGAGGCTTTTGCGTGCCTGCCCTCTCTCGTCCATCTGCACGTCCTCTTGGAGCTGAGGTGGAAGCATAGACCCTCTGATTCTGTAGACTGTCTGTATGTATGTATGTAAAGACCTTTGTTGAGATGGAACTCACATACCCTACACTTCACCCACTCAAACCATACAATGGAGTGGGTTTTAATCCATTCACGATTGTGTGACCATCACTACAGTCAACTTCGAATGTTTCCCTCACCCCAGATGAGGGAAACTGCCCCCGACAGTCACCAACCACACCCCTCCCGGATTCCCTCTACCCAGCCTCAGGCCACCACCAATCTGCTTTCTGTCCCTATAGATTCGCCTACTCTGGACATTTCACATAGTGGAGTCCCATAATGGGTGGTCCTTGGTGACTGGCTTCTTTCACATAGCATCATGTTTTCAGGGTTCATTTATGTCACAGCAGTGTGTCACAGCAGTACCTCCTTGTTAGATCACTGTGATATTCCGTAGTTGGTTTATCCTGGGTCAGTTGGACATCTGAGCTGTTTCCACTTTGGGACTGTTATGAGTGATGCTTCTGTGAACATTCCCATGGAAGTTTCTATGGGAACTAATTTTGATTTTTCCTAACAGTGAAATTACTAGGTCACTTGGTAACTCCATGTTTAACTTTTTGAGGAACCGCCACATTATTTTCCAAGCAGGTGCACCATTTTATGTCTCCACCCACCGTGTACAAGAGTCCCAGCGTCTCTCTTCCTTGCCGATACTTGTTATTAACTTTCTTTTTTTTTTTTTAAGATTTTATTTATTTATTTGAGAGAGAGACAGTGAGAGAGAACATGAGCGAGGAGAAGGTCAGAGGGAGAAGCAGATTCCCCATAGAGCTGGGAGCCCGATGCAGGACTCGATCCCGGGACTCCGGGATCATGACCTGAGCCGAAGGCAGTCGTCCAACCAACTGAGCCACCCAGGCGTCCCTGTTATTAACTTTCTTATCGACACCATCGTAGTCCGTATGAAGCGGTATCTCACTGTGATTTCAATTTGCATTTTCCTAATGACTCGTGATGTAGAGCATCTTTTCATGGATTTATTGGCCTTTTTTTTTTTAAAGATTTATTTATTTTAGGGTGGTGGGTACAGAGGGAGAGAGAGTCCCAAGCAGACTGCACACTGAGTTTGGAGCCCGACGCAGGATTCAGTCTCATGACCCTGAGATTATGACCTGAGTTGAAACCACCGGTCGCTTAAGCAACCGCCTCACTCAGGCACCCCAGCCATTTTTATGTCATCTTCAAAGAAACATCTGTTTAGAGCCTCTGTCCATTTTCTCATTGTTATGTCTTTTTATTATTGAGTTCTAAGGGTTCTTTGTATACTCTAGATACAAGGTCCTTGTCCGATCTATGACTTGCAAGTTTTCATTCCTGTTCTGTGAGTTGTCCCTTCACTTTCCCGATGGTGTCCTTTAAAGCTCAAAAGGCTTTAATGTAAAGCTCCAGTTGATCTCTTTTTCTTCTTTGTCTTGGGCCTTGGGTTTAGAGACTAACTTTGAACCAATCCACCATCTGAAGTTGATCCCAGAAATTATGGGTAGCCACTGAAGGACTTCAAATTGCAGAATGACTTAAGACTTCTGTCTTTCAAAAATCAAACTGTTGGGGATGCCTGGGTGGCTCAGTGGGTTAAGCGTCTGCCTTCGGCTCAGTTCATGATCCCGGGGTCCTGGGATAGAGTCCCACATCGGGCTCCTTGCTGGGTGGGGAGCCTGCTTCTCCCTCTCCCTCCACCTGCCACTCTACCCACTTGTGCTCTCTCTCTCTCTCTGCCAAATAAGTAAATAAAATCTTTAAAAAAAAAAAAATCAAACGAGTACATGGGTAGGCTAGTAATGGCTCCCAAAGTTATGTCCATGTTCTAAGCCCCAGAACCAGTGAATGTTACCTATTTAGAGGAAAGGTCTTTGCAAATATAATTAAATTAAGATTGAAATTGGGAGGTTACCCAGGATTGTCCAAGTGGCTCCTAAATGCCATCACAGATGTGTTTATAAGCAAAAGGCAAAAGGAGGTTTGGCACACCCAGAGAAGGTGAAGTGAGGACAGAGCCAGAAGTCGGAGTGATACAAGCCCCAGAAGCTGGCCAAGGCAGGGAACTGTAAAGCCTTGGGAGGAACGTGGCCTTGGTGATACCTTGCTTTCAGACTTCTGGCCTCCAGAACTGTGTGAGAGAGTACATTTACACCACCAGGTCTGGATTAATTTGTTACAACGGCCTCAAGAAACTAATACAGTGGTTGGGTTTTTGTGTTTTTTTTAAGATTTTTTTTATTTATCCGACAGACAAAGATCACAAGTAGGCAGAGAGGCAGGGAGAGAGAGGAGGTAGCAGGCTCCCTGCGGAGCAGAGAGCCCAATGCGGGGCTCGATCCCAGGACCCTGAGATCATGACCTGAGCCGAAAGCAGAGTCTTTAACCCACTGAGCCACCCAGGCACCCCACTAATACAGTGTTTTTAAAAAAATCAAATAGTGGAAGGGCTGAGAATGAAAAGGGGACACCTGGCTGGTTCAGTCATGGAGCGTGTGACTCTTGATCTCGGCACTATGACTTCAAGCCCCATGTTGGGTGTAGAGATTATTTAAAAATAAAAACTTTTTAAAAATAAAATGAAAACATGTATAAGCAACATGCTAGGCTGCCATTTTTTAAGTTTATCATATTTAGACATAAGTTTGACCTTTGACTCTAAAGGATAATGAGAGTTTGTTTGTTTGTTTTTTAAAGATTTTATTTATTCATTTGACAGACAGAGATCACAAGTAGGCAGAGAGGCAGGCAGAGAGAGAGAGAGGGAAGCAGGCTCCCTGCTGAGCAGAGAGCCCAATGCAGGGCTCGATCCCAGGACCCTGAGATCATGACCTGAGCCGCAGGCAGAGGCCTTACCCCACTGAGCCACCCAGGTGCCCCAAGATGATGGTTTATTTAGCTTCTTTTGGCCACTTCCCTTTGATTATTGTTAGTTTTTGTCATTATCTTTAGTTTACTGTTCTGTTACTTTTACAGTTCAAAATAGCATGTTATCAGATTTAAGATGCCATCTATTATAAGATGCACCATTATTTTATATTCCCCTCAGGAAAAACAACACTGACAATAAAAGATGTATCAAGAGTAGGGAGCATTCCAGTTTCAAGATATTAAAGGTTGAACTTCAACTTCAGACATGACCTCTCTTAACTAACCACAGCGTTAAAGGAACATGCGGGTGTCCCTGGTTGAACTTTTGACACCCGTAGTTTTACGTTTATATTGTGACTATTTACATGGTTTTATTCCTTGATGATTGACTAAAGCTGAAACCCTTAACTAGGATTTATATTTTTATAATTTTATAAACATTGTTTCCATTGGAGCCAAGTAGTATACTAGGATTACATGTGCTTCCCTGTGGATTCATTTCTTTCTCTGCTAGCATCGGTGCTACTTAATGGCCAACCCTCAGTTCAAACCATTCCTTTCATAATTGGAGTCTTAGTAGGTTGTTTGTCACAAGTACGTCTCATGTCAATTATACAAAGCAGGCCCTCAAACTAAACATTTGTATTACCGGCATTTATAGCTGCTCCTTGTTAGCATCACTATTTCTATAGACTTTCCTTTTAATTCCTCAGTTTATCATCAGGACCTGGAGTAGACAAACTTTTCCAGTAAAGAGCCAGATAGTATATATTTTAGGCTTTGCAGACCGTGTGATCTTTATTACCAGTACTCAGCTTTTCCATCATGGCACAGAACCATCCATAGACAGTATGCCAATGAACAGATACGTCCATATTCCAATAAAACTTTATTTAAAATCAAGCAGTAAGCCAGATTTGGCTGGTGGGCCTTAGTGTCCCATCCCCTGACTTAGAAGAATAAATTCTGACTTTTATATCTTGCAAGATAGTCAGGACTTCAATTTGGAAGGTTTCAAATATCTAAATGATAGTTCCATGGGTTACACAAGACCAGAACAAATGCCTGAAAATCTAAAATTCTTGAGATGTGGTTGATATAAGGGTTTCCTGGGGCCCTAGGAAGAAACAGGTCTGCTGAAGATGTATTCTTGTATGTTTCTCCATTCCTTGGGTCAATCAAGTAAGACAGAACAGAGAAACAGCTTTCATCCAAACGCACATTTCTGGGTCAAAGGTGGCCTTTCAACTCCAAAAATAGAATTCTTCCCAACCTCTACTTCCTGCTGACAAGAAGTGTGAACCCTTCGATTTCTAACTGTGAAAGGATGCAATTCATGGGACTTTTTTCAAACCATCAAAATGAAATCCTGAGTAATGAAGCTTAAAAGGACTCAGTAACAATTGTTGGAATATTGCCAACATTTAAGGGTATCAAGTGGAAAATTCTACAGCTCAGATCCAGTTCAGATTCCAAGAAATAATTCAAACTACTAAAATGAAATATAGATGGCATATTAGTATTTTCTTTATTCATACTATCTTTTTCCAACTCAAATCTAATTCTTAAAAACTAATAAATCAGCATTGCCTTTAGAATTATCCATTTGAAAATCTGGACAAAAGATTCCTCACTCACTTAACCCAAACATCCATATTTATGGTTCATTTTAATATCTAAACCGATAAGAAGCTACTTACTTCATCCAGCTGTAATAATAAAAGACACTTTGGAGTTTTAAATGACCTGACACATTAGGATCTTCTTTTTGTTTGCCCTCATCAAGTTATGACTTGTGATTTCATGCTGGTTTAATTTGCTCCAGACCCAGAAAATAGCAGAATCCGAGTCTATCGCCTGAGAGACCTGTAATCTGCTCTGCTCCCCGGCCTCTCACTGGGCTCTGCCTCGTAGCCCTAAGTACAGACTCTAGAAAGAGAGCTAAGTGTGAGCAAGAAAACTTGCCCTTCTCCCTTGAGTTGCTACAGTCTTGTTTCTGGACAGAAGACACTCTGAGATCCCCAAAGATATTATCTAAATGCTACAGGGTTTTATATGAATACCATGTAAGGACAATGTATTGTTTTTCTCCCTTCAAAGACATTGAAATCTTTGTTGGGAAAGTATATTTTTTAATTATTTACTTGATTACTTAGTTATTTACTATATGCTTTGTAACAAATGCTGTGTCGTAGGTCAAAAAGTGAAAAAAAAATTTTTTTTTGCTTTTTAAAAATTTTTTTCAAGATTTTATTTTAATTACCCGGTGCTCATCATAGCAAGTGCCCTTCTGAATCCCCGTCACCTATTTCCCTCATCCCCCTGCCCACCTCCCCTACAGTAACCATCAGTTTGTTCTCTGCAATTGCAAGTCTGTTTCTTGGTTTGCCCCCCCACACCTTTTTTTCCCTTCTGCTCATTTGTTTTGTTTCTTAAATTCCACATATGGTATTTGCCTTTCTCTGACTTACTTCACTTAGCATTATGCTCTCTGACTCCAATCATGTCATTGCAAATGGCAAGATTTCATTCTTCTTTATGGCTCAGTCATATTCCATTGTGTACGTACAGCACATCTTCCTTATCCATTCATCAGTCAGTGGACACTTGGGCTGCTTCCCTATCTTGGCTATTGCAGATAATGCTGCTATAAACATCGGGGTACATGTATCCCTTTAAATTAGTGCCCTTGTGTTCTTTGGGTAAATACCCAGGAGTACAGTTGCTGGATCATAGGGTAACTCTATTTTTAACTTCGTGAGGAACCTCCATACTGTTTCCCACAGTGCATAAAGTGAACATCTAACCAGCAGTTAAACTTAAGTGAGCAAAAGATGCTGTATTTTCGATTTTATGCTTTACAGTGTAAATTAAAAGTTTTGTCTCATTTTCCCCAAGAGCATACCATTCTCTTCTCACACTGCCTGTAGATTAGACTCCAAATTTCATGAAGACAGAAAAGAACCTTTAATGGAAATCGCATACGTGCTTCGTTCAGTGGGAAACTCCCCACTGGATATGTAATATTCTCAGGCCCGAACTAAATGTCTCCTGTTACTTTGCAAAGAGCAGCAGATCCCAAATGGCCCCTAATACAGCTGTATGGACTTAGCTGAAGGATTCTCATTTTTCGGGAGAACAAAACTTCTGTGTGTTGACGTTCCCTCCTTTGTTGCTGGGCACACCGATAGACGAGGATGACACCTGTTGTCCCCCGCTGACCGAAGCCTAGCAGCTGCGGATGTTGAGACATAACCATATTTTGTTCACTCAGTTCATTTCTTCTGGTGGCCATCCAGCTGGTTCAGCAACACTGAAACATATGCCTGTATCCGCAGGGGGTAAGCGGAGGGGTGGGGGGTTGCAGTAATGGAAACACACATCCAAAAATGCACAGTTAATATTAGCCCTAGCATTTGTCAGTGGAGCCTTGGCGGAAATGTACCCATACTCTTCAGCTGTCTTTTTGCTTCACGCTTTGCAACAGATTACTACGGGACTCACTGAAAGCTTCTAGCTAGCATACTAGTTAAGGATTGAAACTTCCCATGTTATAAAGCACTCCTCGTGAAGAAGCAGCTTTATTTTGTTTACATCTACACTCACATAACCTTGATCATAGATGTTTTTTAATTTTTTTAATGATCTAAAACCATAAAACCTACGTATGGGCATGTTATAGGACTTGGGTTTTCTCATTTCATATACTCTCGAGTAATTTCCCATTAACACAGAACTTTGCCCAGATGTTTAAGATCCGTATTTGTATTGGAAGTTTCCAAATTTTTTCATTGTAATTTGTGTGGTAGTGAGCGTCCTGTAATAAATATTTGTTGACATTTCAGATTATTTCCTTAGGATGAGCTTCAAACAGGGAAGGAGTGAAGAGGAAAGAGTGTGCTAGCAGACAGAAAGGCAAGCATGACATCCAGCAGGGAACAGAGAGCACGGTGCCTAGAGGAACCGAAGGTAGCTGAGTGGGGCTGGGGCTGGGGCTGAGGGAGCTTGGTAGGGAGTGAGAAGCCCGGTAACTGGAGAGGGAAGCAGATCACAGAGACACGGGAAGGAGTTCAGACTTCTTCCTGAGGTCAGTGAGGACCAAAAGGAAGGTTTTGAGCAAGAGATCAGATTTGTAACTCACATATCCATATTTAGGAAGATCAGGGGGTTGCAGCTTGAAGAGGGGCTGGGAGGCAGGGAGAGCAGAGAGGAAGCTGTTGAGGTGATTTTGGTGAGATCCAATGACAGTCTGCAAAGTGAGGTAGCAATAAGGGTTAAGAGAGAAAAGGTGGATTTGGAAGAGAGTTAGAAGGTAAAAATCGAAGGACGCCTGGGTGGTTCCTTCGGTTAACTGTCCAACTCTTGATTTCGGCTCAGGTCTTAATGTAGGGTTGTGAGATTGAGCCCTATGTCAGGCTCCAGCTGGGCATGGAGCCTGCTTAAGACTCTCTCTCTGTCTCCCTCTGGCCCTCCACCCCCTCTAAAAAGGAAAAATAAATAAATAAACAAATAAATCATTGCTGCAGAATGAAAGCAGGAAGGTGGAATCAAGGAGCCGCTGGAGGCTCCCGGCTTGAACAGTTGGTGGGAGCCGACTGCCTGCCTCTCATCCAAGCGGACGTGTCCAGGAGTCCACTGAGTCTAAGGTTTGGGATCCGAGTGAGCAACAGCTTTGGGAGTTGCCAGCACATGGAGACTACCGGAAGACATGGAAGGGAGGAGGAGGTGGGTAGAGAGAGGAGGAATGACTAGAGACTAGGAAGGCAAGACTGTGCTGTACCATGGAAGCCACGGGAGAAAGTGCGCTAAAGCTGCCATGCCAGGTGCTTCGGCAGGTCAAGGAACGAGAACAAAGGCAAAAAACCCAACTATTGACTGAATTCGTTGACTTGGAAAACCCAGGGAAGCAAGGTCCAATCTGTGACAGCTGGCTTCTTGAAGAGGATCTCTTCATTTTATAGCCACCACACAACATAATCTTAGACATTGGTAAATAGAAATGGTTTACACCTAATAATGGGGGCAGAGGGCCTCAGCTGTGCTCTGACAAAATGAGCACATCCCACTTACTCATACTCATCCCACATACTCTCCACAGAGAATTTCTGGTGATGGTAGCTACCTAACAATGGTTCTCTTCAGCTTTTAATATTCCCCCACTTAAGCCACTTAGAGTAACCCAAATACCCTACTGGAGGCCCCTCTTTAAGGCCACGGGACATCATAAGACGTTGGCACTGCACTGTTTCATTTGCTATGCCCAGTCTCTTAATTTCTAAATCCCTGTAACTGGGTAGTCGCCACGAGTAGGAGACCTAAACTTGTGTAGAAGTTCAGAAGAAGGCAGGACGAACCTGGTTGAACGATAAAAGAGAAATGGAGGTCAGGAAAGGATTCACATTTTTATCCTTCGTCTGTTTCTGATACCTGTCTCAGACCGCTGCATTCTCACCTGTTCCGCCGGACGTTGTCCGTGGAATTCTCAGCAGCCGTATTGGAAGCAGGGATGGTGCAGGGCAGGACCTCGGGAACATTCCTATCCTCTAGGAGCACAGTGGATGAGATACACTCCACGGGAGATGGGCTCTTCCGAAAGGGCAGTTAGCAGCTAGACAGTGAGGTAACCACTGAGAGCAGGTATGAGCAGAAAATGCAGTGACCTCTAAGATAGTACCAGCTTATGGTTCCTGCCACTTGTGACACCATTGTTTGCTGTTCAGTAAGCAAACAACAAGGAAAATAATATCTGGGGCTTAATACTGGAGAAGCTTCCATGCTGGCCCAGTCGCTCTCCTGCACGTTTCGGTGGTATTATCTGTGTATATTTTGAATTCACTTCCCTGTGCTGATCATGCTCGTCAGGTATTAGAATGATCTAGGCCAACCGTCACTGAGTGCCCCAGCTCCTGGACATCACTACGCATGCGTACGGCCTTTTCGTGTGGTTAATACAGAAGGATGTTAGTGCTGAGCCAGGTTTAGAAAATTGGGGATTAATATCTCTAAATGCTGGGCTGATCCCTTTTTTTCCCTTTTTTTTTTTTTTCCAGGAAAAACCATGACCTTTGTAGAATCTTTTTCCAACAACATTCTTATTTGCCATTCCTCGGGTTTATTTAGCATTGCAGAGTAAGCCCACTCTATAAATCAGAGCTCTTTCAGATGACGTGACCAGTCGAAACCCCACACTGAATATCCTGGAAGAAACTCAGAGCTGGAGGACCCGGGGGGTTTAAGCACTAGGACTAAGGACTTGCTTACTGTCAAGATCCTTTTTCTTCCCCAAACCTGACTCTCCTGCTCCACGACCCCCAGTCTCTGTGTTGGCCTCATTCTGTCCTACTAAAGGCTGCTTCTGCACGGGGGAGATGTTGGCCGTGGGCAGCTCCGGGCTTGCAGTATGCCAGCATAGACACCTAAAGGAAGGGGAAAACCTTGCCTAATTCAAATATATGAATCTTTCAAGGAAAGTCTGGGATTGGCGGACATTGGGTCACACACATGCCATCTGTGCAGACTACAGCGCGAGGCCAGAGAACAGGATCTAGATCACGTGCCCTGAGCGTGGGGAGCAAGGTGCAGTGACGGGCAGAGCACCGGTGATTAGAGGAGGGGTGTGTCAGTTCTCCAGAGGGAGCCAAGGCAGAGTGCCAAAAGAAGGGAGCAGACCAAAACCCACGTGGATAACAGTCGATATCAAGATGTTCTTTTCTCTTGAATGATATCTCTAATTACTGTCCCGGAGTATTCTGATGAGTCACAGGAAATGATGATATTCGTGGAACTACTGTTGAAATGTAGGTACCACGGGGAGCCCTTGGCATTGTGGGGCCAGCGTCCAGGGAGAAGGCTGCTTGGTCCCCTGTCGCTGGCTGATGTGTTGGAAGGTGGCCTGGGACCTGGTGGCCTGGGAAGGTGGCCTGTGGAACCTCTTCCACAGTCAGGAGCCTTGCCTCTGAGAGCCTCTTGGAATGGCGCCACCACTGTGGAGACCGTGTTCTCCTCCCACTTGAGGGGTTGTTCACCTCCTGTGGCCCCTTCTCTGTCCTCCCTTAATAGGACCACAGAATCCCTTCAGTATCCTGAACCCAAAACCGCTTCTTAAGCCAAAGGCCCCGACTCCCCCTCAAAATGCTGCAGGAGCCAAAGTCCTCCCACTATGACCAAAAGGCACTGCCCACCATCACTGTCACACCGTCCTGGCCGCATGAACCCAGCGCCTTCAGCAGTTGGATGCCCCCATAGTCCTCTTTTTGAAAATAAATCCCGCACCTAAGATTATAACGCTAATCCCAATGAAAGGGTTTCAAGACGGAAAGAAAAAGCACCAGGCATTCCTTTCCCCTTTTATTTTCCTTGAGGGAGTGCCTTCTTAGAACTGCAAAAGAGGGCCTTCCCTTTTCCTTTCTCTGGGGGGTGCGCCCCTCTGTTCAGGCTGCTTGCTTCCCGAAATGACTCCTTACCCTCTTCTGCTTCAGCTCTTGTCTCCACTGTGCATCCGTGATGCCTTCCGGAAGACCCCTGACTAAGCTGGGGGGGCTCGGTTCACAATTCTTCTTCTCGGTTCACAGAGACCTATTCCAACGTGCTGTGAATTCCTCTCAGAAACGACCTAACACTGCAGAGCAGGGGGGAGCGGTTGCGGACTCAGATCCAGGAGGGAGGGTGTCTGTGCGAGCGCGTGTGTGTGTGTGCAGAACGCTGATCCTGGCTCTCCATAGTGAATATGACACTAGGAAATGCTCGTCTGTCTCTTGTGTGCCCCACAAGATGCCTGTTAGCACTGAGCCAGTTGTGTCGTCAGTTGGCACACCCAAACCATAGCCTAGTTTCTCTCTGCTGCTATAACATGCGACCCGACTTTACAGCCTCAACAACAGAAATTTGTCATCTCACAGTTCTGAAGGCTAGCCGTCCAGAGTCAGCATCCCTGACTTGATCTGGGCCCCGGATCAGAGAGGCAGCAAGACTGTGCTCCCTGCCGAGGCTCGAGGGGCGAGTCTGTGCCCAGCCTCCTCCAGCTTCAGGGGGCTGCGGGCATCCCTTGACCCGTGGCCGCCTCGCTCCTGTCCCGGCCTCTGCAGTCGCGTGGCCTTGTCTTCTGTCTGCGTCTGGCCTCCCTCTGCCTCTCTGTTCCAAGGACACTTGGGACTGCATTTAGGGCTCGCATGGGCCACCCCGGGTACCCTCCCCATCTTGAGAGCCTTAGTAATCCTGTCTGCAGTGTCCTTTTTCACATTGTGAGGGAACTTTCACGGGCTCCAGGGATTAGGATGTGGATATCTTTTGTGGGGCCATTATTCAGCCTGCCATTCCACCTGCCCCCCCATTCCCACCCGTGCCCCCAAGTTCTACATAAGGTAAGGGCCAGCTTCTCTCCCTCTCAACTTCCTGGATCTGAGGGGACCAGCTGCTTAGCACTTTCCCCCTTATCGCTCTCTGCCAGCCGCGCTAGCAGCAGGTACTCCGGATCTTGCTAGTCGTGTGGTCAGGCTACCTTCTTCTCCCCAAAACACGATCCGGGGAGGGCAGGGAAGAGGGGGCTAGGAGAGGCACAAGCCTTAAGTGGAACAGAGACCAGCTAGGCCAGTTTTGTGACCACGAGAATCAAGTGGTTTGGCTTTTGCCTCGCCTTGACAGTGCAGAAAACATCCTGCCTCTGCCTTTCCGTTGGCATTTCTAGACTACACAGTCAATGAGGACAGAAAGTGAACCCGTGGCTTATCGTCCCTGGTGGCTGGCAGTGTCCCAGGAGGCTAGACACTCAGCCACCTCTGTCTCCCTGCACATCTGTCTCCCCCACCTTCCGTGGCTAGCCACCACCAGCCCGGGCTCTTGCCAGCATCCAGGGCAGGTTTGGCGGCACCGGGCACAGCATCTGGTGTCATCAGTGTCATCGCTGCTGCCCCGCAGCCCTGCCCTGGGGTGAAGAGCGCGTTCCCGGGGCCCTTGTCCGAGTGCAGAGTTGAGTCCTGTGCCACGTACAGAGCTGGGGTTCTAAGAGGCGTGTGCTGTCCTGCGACCTCGGGGTGCCACTCGACGGCGAGGGCTGGGGAGAAGTCACTGTGGAGAAGCCAGTGGCGCTGTGGAGGTCACGGCCGATAACCGCTGCTCCCGTGTCAGTTCCTATCTGCTTCGAGCAGAAGGTGGTTCGGGGATACGGAGGTTCGCTCGTGGAGACGGAGCGTGACTGGAAACTTCCTCTCCACGGTGAGAACAGTTCTCTTGAAAGGAAATGAAAACCAGTTTCAGAGCGTCCCTGGGAGGTTTTTCCTGGTTGGAAACCTGTGCTGTCTCCTGGTGGAGAATAAGTCTGCCTGGAAGACAGGGGTCAGAACTCACCAGCCCATGTGAAGGAGGCTTCCCGAGGGACGACGGCCAGGACGCAGATGAACAGTCTCTAGCTCTTTTCAGTGATTCAGCCATGGTTTCCACTGTTTGTGTATTGCTTCTGGACACAGACACTGTCTAGGAGTCTTTAGTGTCCCATTTTTGTACAGATAATGCACAATTGAAGACCTTTTTTTCAAACTCAGAATTGACAGAAGACGATTTGAATAGGTACTGGGATAAAACAGAAGACTTACGGACATGATCTGAAGAACAGAGAGTCTGATACAGGCTAAAAATACATAGGGGGACCCCCCCCCAAAAAAGGAGGGAGGGAGGGAGTCCTTGTTGAGTCTGGGACATTATTCAGCAGATATTTGTGGAGCATCTGCTGTATGGCAGGCCAGACATGGGGCCAGGAAGCAGGAATACATCCATGAAAAAGACCTGATCCAGCTCGGGCGTTTATAGTCTAATGGGGAGATGGGACGATTAAACACACAATTAAAGCCCAAGGTGTTAAGTGCATCAAAGAGTCCGTTAACCCTGTCTAGAAAGATCAGGAAAGGCTCCCCAAAGTGATGCCAGTGTTGAGAATCAAATGAAAAATAGCACTTGGTCCACAAAAGGGACCAAGAGTCTTCCAGGCAGGAGCAGAACATGCAAAAGGCCTGAAAGTGAACACATCATGGCGGATGGGGGTATGGGGTGAGCCAAGAGACTGATGGCTGAATGAACTAGAGAAAGAGAAGGGCAGGTAAGCATATAGGGAAGAGAAGATGGTGAGGGGAGGGGGAGGAAGCACGCAGTCAGCCCAGTCCAGCTTTCTCCCAGCCTGGTGACCTAGCCTCTGGGACACAGTAGCTGTTGTCACTGAAGGTGGGCTCCTGTCAGGCCAGTAAGAAGCCTCATCCTTCCTGCTTTCTTCCCGAGCCTCCAGGAGACCGCAGCTCCTCACTCAAACAGCAAAACTGGGGGGAGGGCCTTCAGAAAGTTGTCAGGACCAGAGCCCACCACATACTGCCTCCTGTCCCAGACCCGAGTGCTCTGGGGCTGAGGAGTTTGAGTTCTGAGAGTGGAAAGAAATCTCCCTTTCTAGCAGGGATCTGGATCGATCCCCAACCCGGAACAGGTAATCAGATGCAGAGCTCTGATGTCACACCATATAACCCAGGGAAAAAATCCCTGAGATCACCCCCAAAACAAACACAAGAAATTTTAGAAACCACCTGACAAGAGATGTCAAGTAATACTAACTGGAAATCAGACCACAGCAGCTGCTTTCCACAGCTGCATCCCATGTGGTGACGGCCTTTGAACAAACTAAATGACTCCAAAAATAACCCAGAATGTAAAGCTCTTCAGGAGCCGGGTCTCTGACTGAGGTAGCCTCAGAAATGAGGAGGGGGGCAGTGGGCCATCAGATCAGCGGTCAGAGGTGCCTCACCCAGGGGGCCAGAGACCTAACCCGGGGACCTGCAGTTCCCCACCCGTACTGACTGATCAAACCTCATGGTACCCATTTCACAGATGGAGAAAGAAACATGTTGGCATCTGAACTCTTTCAGACTGAGAACTCCGAACTTCAGCTATCATCCAGGCCCAGGTGACTTCCTAAGGAAAACAAAAGCAATGAAGTACAGAAATCAGTCACTTTTTCATCATTTCCCTCCTACGGCTGAGCCTGTCAGTGAGGAGGGAGTTTGTGACACTTTCCTAAGAAGCAGCCCTTTTTTTAGTTGTGAAACCGAGACTGGAACTTTCTCCCCTAGTAGAGGAAAAAGTTGATGTCAGAAGGAAGCACGCTCCACCAAGACAAAAGCAAAAGCGTGTTTGGTTTTTAATTGTGGGAAATTTTAAAAGATCTACCTATCTAGAACCCCCCCAAAATAGATATGCTTTCCCACGCATAGAAAAGCATCAGCAATTTTTTTTTTTACTGCATTTTTCGAGTAAGAAAATGGATTTATCCCTGGTCGCAGTAGCTCTATAGTAATCATGGTAATAGTACCTGCAAATGCTGGTTAAGCACTCAGGAAGGAGGCGCTGTGCTGAGAAAGCTCTTTGCCACAGCTCATGACTCTTTGATCTTCCCAAAATCTGGATGAGGGGGTTACTGCTGTTATCCCCATTTTATGACTGAGGAAGCAGGTGTATGCAGAGGTGCAGAAATGTGTCCAGGGCACACCACCTGTTTGGGGGGGTGGTTTGCTTGGGGACAGGGTTTGCCCCCGCGCCAGCCACACTCCAGACTGACACCTTAGAGCTAAAGGGCCCTGGGTCTTGTGTTTATCAGGGAGGCAGCATGGACTGGTTATTGTTTTTTGTGGGTTTTTTTTTGTTTTTTTTTTTCAGTCTTGTTGGCTTCCTGTGGAGATTTTCAGTTTCATTTGCATTTCACCCTTTCTGTTACTGGTGGTCCTTGTGCTTCCTTTTCCTCCCATAACCTGGATGAAGGGGCGCTGACTCGGAGACCAGAAGCCCCGGTGGGGGTTTCACTTCCCCCATCAGCCACCTCTCTGTGGTCTTGCCCAGTTCGACACCTCTTTGCGCAGGGTCTTGATCTGTCAAATGAAGTTGGGGGAGTGCAACAGGGATCCTCCCCTGTGTGATCAGTAGCCTCCCCCTCCTCTCCCTCTCAGCTCTTCTCCTTTCCTTCCCTTCCTGGCCACTGGCAGGCCCGCAGACCCTTCTTCTTTGTGCGGGGGGGGGGGGGGGGGCTGCTGTCCAGGAGGCTCGGGGGACCCCAACAGAGTGAGGACAAGCAGGGTGATGTTGCTTTTGAGGACACATAGGCAGAGCTGGGCCCCCTCCAAACACTACGATGCTTTAACTCCTCTTAACAGCAAAAACCTTTAGGGTAGCCTGGGTGGCTCAGTCGGTTAAGCGTCTGCCTTCGGCTCAGGTCATGATCCCAGGGTCCTGGGACTGAGTCCCACATCGGGCTCCCAGCTCAGCAAGGAATCTGCTTCTCCCTCTGCCCCTTTCCCCTGCTTATGCTCTCATTCTCTCTTTCTCTTTGACAAATAAATGAATAAATTATTTTTAAAAATATAAGTTTTTAAAGGTCTTCAGGAAACAAGGGTACTTTGGGACAGAATTCTTTCATTCTTTCATACCCACACCAGTGGGAAACCTATTTTTTGGTCCAAAGACTCTCTAATCCTGAGTCTGGTGGTTTCTGCTCACTATTAGGAGACGGCATCAGGCCTTCAGCGGTGGGATGGGGGTTGAGACAGAAAGTGGATGATACTCCATGAAGAGAATTTTTTGGATACCATTTTTGCTAACTTTTTTCTTTAACCACAGTACATAAAAGTATTTGTTCACAGAGGATGTGTACATAGTTTTAGACGTGAGTATTTGGACTATTTCGGGGAAACTGGGATTTATTTCATCCAGGTCAGCTGGTTAGGGTTCTGTGGACAGAGAAGTAATCACAACCCATATCTCAGCAAATTAATGTTTTCCCAAATCATTTGAAATCCGGAGGGGCATTCATTTCACAAGCACATGTATTTAAGTATTCCTGAAAGCTCCGGTTCACGAACACGGAAGCAGCTTCTTTGAGGCACTGAAATTTCCTAACTTCCCCAGCCTTCTTTCAGTTTGCCCTTGATTGTGTGGGAATTTGTGGGCCTTGATCACAGAAAGTCAGCCTCTAAAACAGGAAGACTGCTTTAATGTCGCTGCCACAACGCTCCTTTTAGACGACAGAAACGAAGTGCATCACTGGGGCCTTCTCGCCCCTATTTTAGGTGTGTTTCCAAGGAGTAGGCTGGTTGTCATGGTTTGGAAGAACTTCACTGTCAGGATGCAGTCATACTAGAGGGAGGCACAGGCCATCTGTCCCTCAGGGAGAGGTCTTAAGGAAATAAATAGCCTCCCGGCCAGAATGTTTCAGATGTTTCTCTGCTTAAAGCAGAACTCAAGGTCAGATCATTTCTCAGGGCCCTCTTGTAGAATTCTCAGCTTCCAGAACTGAGTTTTGGTCTTTCAGGTCAGCGTATAGAAAAGTAGCGTGTTGGGCGCCTGGGTTAAGCCGCTGCCTTCGGCTCAGGTCATGATCTCAGGGTCCTGAGATCGAGTCCCACATCGGGCTCTCTGCTCAGCGGGGAGCCTGCTTCCTCCTCTCTCTCTCTGCCTACTTGTGATCTCTCTCTCTGTCGAATAAATAAATAAAGTCTTTAAAAAAAAAAAAAAAAGAAACAACGAAAGAAAGAAAAGTAGCGTTGTCTTCGGGCTTCTTTCCTCAGTTGTACTAGTTAGGAAGGGGCTGCACAAAGGGGCTAATTCCCTGCCCCCAACTTCTCAGCATCCTTGTCTTTCTTTTCCCTGTTCATTCTCCACCCCCACCATTCCACTTGCAGGGAGGATGAACTCTGCCAGTCATCTCTGAACACCGTAAGGTTAGAATTCTGGAATGCAGGCATAAACACAGTTTGCATTTATTATTTTTGTCCAGAGTTTTTCTGTCAGTGGCTGTGGCCTGCTTAAGAATTCTTCCCTACCGTGGGGTCCCAGAGTGGCTTCCAAGATTAGCACAGAGGACTCTTGGAATGGACACAGCACCTGTCCAGCGAGGCAGGCCCAGTTCTGTGGGTCAGGAAACAGCACTCCTGTCAGATTCCGTGTCCTCTCATTTCTCAGAAGGCCACAGCCCTTGCCACGGCAGCTGAGAGCAGAGTCTGCTCCTGCCAGCCCACACCCCCTGTCCCAGGCCTCTTATTCATCAGCGTGCTTCTCTAGTATCATCAGCGTGCTTCTCTAGTACCCCACAAAGTATGGTGCGCCAGACCCAGGCAGATGCGTCATAAAGGGAAGACTTGGCCCCGTGGATAAAAAGGCATGGGTTCTTGGGGCGCCTGGGTGGCTTAGTTGGTTGGACAACTGCCTTCGGCTCAGGTCATGATCCTGGAGTCCCGGGATCGAGTCCCACATCGGGCTCCCAGCTCCATGGGGAGTCTGCTTCTCCCTCTGACCTTCTCCTCGCTCATGTTCTCTCTCACTGTCTCTCTCTCAAATAAATAAATAAATAATTTAAAAAAAAAAAAGGCATGGGTTCTTGCCCACGTTTTGCTATTTGCTGAGTTTTCAAAAACTTCCCAACCACACCCCTCGGCCTTTGTTTGAATTCAAAGGGAGGCATGTGTGCTAACAGGATGTTTCTGGGCTCAGTCCCCACTGCATGCAGGAGGCCGACTTCGGGAGGTCCACTGGACACACTTTGTCTGAACCCAGTGCCCAGGCCGCCTGCCTCTGCGAGTGTCCCGTCTCCTGTCCCATCTCTGGGTTACAGAGACGATTAAGACCAGTTTCTGCCCTCAAAAAGTCGTTTCATGAGTCTTTCCCTGTTCGTGTGGAAATACAGTTGGAGAGATGAGGTTGGGCTTCAAGTACCAACCCCCCCCCCCCCCCCAAAAAAAAAAAAAAAAACCAACCTACAGGTTGACGTTCTTTTTCTGGAGCAGGAACGCTGTCAGGTGCGGCAAACTGCTGCAGGCTAGTTCTTGCCGGCCTGGGCCTTAAGGGTCCCAAATCCTATTTCATGTGCCGGTGGGGGTAGCCCTCTCGCCCCCCTCTGCCTTTAAGCACTTCTGGCCAATACAGTCCCCTGGTTTAAAGAGGGGGGAAAATGAAAGAAAGCCTGCCATCCGCCCAAATATCCCCTTTCTTAATGTTTTTGTCTTAAACCAATCGCAGCTCCTTAGCTGACCCAAAATCCGGATCCCCCACTCCCGTGCAGCAACCCCCCCCACCCCAGTTCAGTAAACCAGCAGACGAGCGAGCGAAGCCCCAATCATCACCTTCTCCAGAAAAACAAACAAAACAAAAACAGCCGGAAGAAGGGAGGGCGGACTGGGGGAGGGGGCGGGGGCGCCGCAGCGATGCCTCCAGCTAGAGTCTGGAAGGGGGCCTGCGCTGCCGGGCCCCTCGGGGGGCGTGCGTGTGCGTGTGCGTGTGCGCGTGCGTGTGCGAGCACACACGTGCCGCCCGCAGCGCCCCCGCCCCGGCCGCGGCTCGTCAGTGTCACAGGGAATCGCTCCTGCGCGCGTCGCCATGGCGACCAGGGGAGCGGCGGAGCTAAAAGCGGCAGCCGCGGCCGGCCGGCCTCCCCCGCCGCAGCCCACCCTGCGCCGCGCGGATTCTCTTTGTCTCGCTCGCTCGCCGCCGGCCCCCCCGCCCCCGCCCGCTTCCTCCTCCCCGCTCATCCTCCCTCTTCCTTCTCCTCCTTCCTCCGCCTCCCGGCCTTTGTCGCCGCACCCCCCACGCGCGCGCAGCAGGTGCGGGGTACCCGGGGCTGGGCCCCGCCTTGGGGCCCTTAAGGCCTCCCTTGAAACCAGCCTTTTAAAGAGCAGATTAGAACAGGAGCTGCTCTTCCTCACCTGGACGCCCAACCCCTGGCTCACTGGCCCTCGGGCTGCGGCCGCCGGTGGCCACCCTCTCGCAGGACCGGACCAGACCGGACCAGGAGGTCCCGGGCTGCCCACCGGGCCCTCCTCCTCCCCCAACCCACCCCCCGTGACTGGGCGCTGGACATCCTGCAGACTCACTCCTTCCGGGCCTCAGAAAACTCAACTGCAGGAGTTCCTCATCTAGATGGGGTTGCTGGCCCCAGGTCAGAATGGCCAGGGCTTGAGCTCCTTGGTGGGGGCCTGTGGAGTTGCCGTGTAAGCAAAATGCACCGTGCTCCTGTTAGTGTCCAGGGTGACCTCTCATGAAGGGTGGCTGCAGTAGCGAGCCCCAACCCATACACCCTTCTGTTACCCATCTTGGTCCTCCAGCAATGAAGCAGCTCTAATGGGTGGCCCAGCTTAAGATGGCAGATTGTTCTAGATTCTAGCTGATGCCCCCTTCTTTACAACAACAACAGAAAAAGGGAGGGAGGGAGGAATGAGGGGGAGAGAGAGAGAGGAAGGAAGGAAAGAGGAACGAGGGAGGGAGAAAGAAAAGGGGGAGGGAGGGAGGGAAAGAATAAAAAGACATTGGTGACACACCATGGTCTAATGAGATTTTTTTAAAAGCGTATTCTAGGGGCGCCTGGGTGGCTCAGTGGGTTAAGCTGCTGCCTTCGGCTCAGGTCATGATCTCAGGGTCCTGGGATCGAGCCCCACATCAGGCTCTCTGCTCAGCGGGGAGCCTGCTTCCTCCTCTCTCTCTGCCTGCCTCTCTGCCTACTTGTGATCTCTGTCTGTCGAATAAATAAATAAAATCTTTTTAAAAAAGCATATTCTAAATACTAGCTCTACGTATCCAGCACATAGTTAGGCAATTGGCTTACCTGTACATTTTGGAATGATCTCTTCCATTTTCTGAAGGTCACAGAAGTGAAATGATGAAACACTGATTAACAGGAACCTCATACCACTCTTGTCATGGTCCAGAGTCAGTAGCTCTCTAGTGGCCTCCTGTTTCCATAACATTCCGTGGACCCACTGCCATCATTCATTCCTACCTCAGCAATGAAAGGTCTGCCTTTGAAGGGGTATGGTTTGGGTTTCTCTTTAGAGTCACCCCCTGATAAATGAATTTATCGTATATATTCACACAGAACAATGTCCGGACGGCTACACAGTCGTGGGACGGTAGGTGCTTGGGGGAGGGGAGCTGAGAGGCTAGAGAAGGTGGAAGGCAAATAGATTTTCCCTATTGGCACCCCAGAACCTGCGCATGTTATGCCATTGCATTTATTGTTGACTTTTTAAAAGGTGGAGTTAAAATTTAGTATATACCTCGGGGCGCCTGGGTGGCTCAGTGGGTTAAGCCGCTGCCTTCGGCTCAGGTCATGATCTCAGGGTCCTGGGATCGAGTCCCGCATCGGGCTCTCTGCTCCGCGGGAAGCCTGCTTCCCTCTCTCTGTCTCTCTCTCTGCCTGCCTCTCCGTCTACTTGTGATCTCTCTCTGTCAGATAAATAAATAAAATCTTAAAAAAAAAAAAAAAAAAAAAAAAAAAAAACAAATATTAAAAAAAAAAAAAAAAAAAAAAAAAAAAAAAAAAAAAAAAACCAAGTTTAAAAAAAAAAAAAAAAAAAAAAATTTAGTATATACCTCCTCAAGAGCATGTCCCCTAATTCCTCCCACCAGTACCACCAAAGTAGATCTGTGTGATTCCATAGCATTCTGTACTTTTTGTATTCAGAGCTCTTCCCAGAATTCTGTCTCAACAGCCGTGAGTGTGTAAGTCGTGTTTACGTGAGGGCAGAAGCAAGGTCTGTCTTACACAGTGCTGTGTGCTCAAGGGCTGGCTGGCACTCAGTACTCAGTGTGTATCTGTTGATTGCGGAGATGAGGAGTTGTGCACAGGAGGGTAATGACCGAGTGCTGGGGCCCGGGAGTCAGGAGGGGCGCCCATCTCCATAGCCCTCCTCTAAGCTCCTGTTAGTGTCCAGGCTCAACCCCTCCTGTACCGAGGACCTCTAGGACATGGCTCCAAATAATTTTTGTGTCACTCTTCTGTGTTTGCAATGCATGACAGTGAGAAGCTTGATTAATCAGCTTCTTGTGTATAAGGGAATACTGCCACTTCCCAGAGCAGTTCCCAAGCAGCTGATTTGAACTGTTGTCTGCGGCGAGATAGGGCGAGCTCTTCTCCCCATCATTGCCAGGGAGGGAGACACTCTGGAGCTCTGCAGTGCCAGGCGCACGGGAAACCACCTGAGCCTTTTTTTTTTTTTTAAAGATTTTATTTATTTATTTGACAGAGCGAGAGCACAAGCAGGGGAAGCAGCAGGCAGAGGGAGAAGCAAGCTCCCCCTTGAGCTGGGAGCCTAAAGTGGGGCTTGATCCCAGGTGCCCCTCCCTGAGGTTGAAAGCACCAAGGTCCAGGGGCCATAACCAGACCAAGCCTCTCTGGGAGAGGAGCCTGACCCCTGTGGGGGCCCCTGTTCTGCAGATGCTTCTCTCATAATCCTGGTGTACTGTCAAGGTTAAGAATCATCACTCCATGGGCTTCTCAGAGCGAGTGGGGACACTTACGCACACCAAACCCAGAGATTTTATTTCAGCCTTAAAGCTGATGCTAATGCACTTTAGGCTGGACAAAGAGATTACTTGCTTTAGCCCACCTCAGACTGGCTCAGCGCTGCTCACAGAACCTCTCCCCGCTTCGCCTTAAAAAGCCTGCAGGTCCCCTTCCGTGACAGTTGTTTAAAACAAATATGTAACCATCTAATCAGGGCACGAACCATTTTTCAGACTTGCCTGGGCAGCAGTGACCTAAATATTACTCAGGGTGTCTGACTTCCAGCCCCAGAGGAAGAGTGTACTTGGTTTGATTGTTTTCATGCTAATGAACTTGAGCCAGTAATTTACAGTCCCCATCGGGACGGCTGCAGTCATTGGACGCTATGAAATAGTTCTTTAGACAGAAAGCAGTGGTATGGAGTTACTACGGAATTAGTCATTTGTCAGCAGAATCAGTTACACACTCAATCTAATTTGTGGTGCCATCTTTTTAATTGTTAGGAGATAGAAACTGGAGGGGTTGGTGGAAACACCTCAGCCCTTTCATACCAGCCACGGTGAATCTGGAAAGCGTGACTAACCCATTAATGAGCCAACAGGTTGTTCAGCCCTCTCTCCCAGGTAACCCTGCGGGCAGTAAATAAGGCCAGTGTTAGAAGCCACTAACGCTGTACACACACAGCCGGGAACTCTCCGTCCACTGCCCTCCAAGACACTAGCTGCAACTGACTTTCTCCTAGAAGCGTGCCTGCACTCAAGGTCAAGGCAAATTTGGTTTGCAGCCCCCTGGGGACACTTCCCACTGAACTCTCTTGGGAGGGGGGTGCAGGGAAATAAACCCTGCCCTGGGGCTCTTAAGTTAGCGATGATGGAAAGAATTGGAGCTCTTCTTGGCAGGCAGGAAGAACACAGATGTGGTCTCCTTTTCAGGCGGCATGCTCTAGCCAGGATCCAAAAAACCCATTTCTGGGAACTTTAAAAGTAGGAGAGCAGTCAGATAGACTGGAGACCCCATGGGGCCTTTGATGTGTCTACCAGCAGCAGCATGGTGAGTGGTTCCTATGATGTGGGATTCCTGAACACGGAGGACTGGACCACCGCCACTGGTTCCTCTCTCATTAGAGGGCCAGAAATAGATGCCCCACCCCAGGAAAAGGGAAATAAGGCTGCATGGAATGTTTCATCTGTTGGAATATTGTTCTGTGCTGCCTGACAAGATTACTGAGTTCTCAGTTCTACAGCAGTGGCATTGAGTAAGAGTCTGAAAATTGATGCATTATGTACTCGCTTAAAATAGCAAATGCAGAATAGAAAAACCAGAGCTGCTCAGAAGTGTGCAGAACATACTGATAGAAAGGCCCGCTTCGCCTCTGTTATTAGCAGCATGAAAGGCTGTACCGGAGCAGGGGGCAGATTTCCCATCAAAAGCATTCGTGTGGTGAAGGCTTCTACACCGCAGTGGGACGGGGGTGGAGAGGGCACGTTTTTTTAGCGAACATAAGCGAGTGCAAATCCTTCTGTCCTCAAACAGGTGGTAGAAAGTGGGCAGTTTGTTTCTTTTCATGTCAGTGTTCTGGACTTGGTTTATGAGACGGTTGCTTCTGTTTTAAACTCTTTGAATTCCCCTCAGAACAAAAATCCCCAGTCACTTGCTGCCTAATCAGAGATCCTCTGCCGTGGGCTGCAGTTGCCTGGATGGGCAGCAAAATTTAGTCAGAGCGAGGTGGGAAATGTATGAAAAGAACTGTGTCATCATCCTTTGTCAGCTCAAATGGGATTGGTTAAGTACCCAAGAACGGGTTGAGGGGGCCTACTGGAATCAGCGGTGTGGCACTGGAAGGTGGCAGCGTGGCCTCCGAAGGGGCTGGCCTTGGCCCGCGAGGGTTCTCAGCCTCCGTTGTTCGGCCAACATCCTGAGCATGACACCCTCCTTCCCTGAAGCCCTTCGCTCCACTAACAGATGTTCTCAGAGCACATGCTTCGCACCAGGGCCCGCGCCGAAGCCACCTTGCCTACCTTTTCTCCAGCTCTCCCCAGAGCCCTTTGGAAGGAAGCGCATCGCCCCCAGTTAATTATCCCCGCTTAGAAAATGGCTTCCAAGGATCAAGTGATCGGCCAGGCCAGACAGCTGGGTTCAAACCTGAAACCAGCTGATTCCAAACTGGACGTTCCCTCCGCCGTGCCCCATTGTCTCCTCTCTTGATTAAGCAACATTCCCAGAAATACAAAGATACCTGCAAGGCCCCAGGCCCCGTGTCTTCCCAGCTGCTGCCGCCAGCTGGAATGTCCGGCTCCTGCGTATGGAATAGTTAGTTGGTCAGTGTCCCAGAGAAATCACTTTTTCCAGGCTTGGCAAACAGCCCCTCCACAGGGACTTGAGCTAACGGTTCAGTAAAACGTAATTTGCTGATTGTCATGGGACATTGACCAGTTTCCAGATTCCTATAGGCCACCAGTTTCACAGAACGTGGCCTCCTATTTGCAAAGCCAAGACTTCTTATCATTTTTCTTTTGGTCTTTCCTTTGTCATTTATACTGGTGCTCTTAGGAATACCAGTTTGTTTGTTTGATTATATTTCTTTGACATAGAGAGCAAGCAAGAGAGCGCAAGCAGGGAGAGTGGCAGAGAGAGAGGCAGGTCCCCGCTGAGCAGGGAGCCTGATGCGGGACTGGATCCTAGGATCATGACCTGAGCCGAAGGCAGAAGCTAGCCACCTAGATAATCCTGGTGTACTGTCAAGGTACAGTATTCCAGGAATACTGTTTTTAAAGTTTGGACAGTTTCAGGGGCACCTGGGTGGCTCAGTGGGTTAAAGCCTCTGCCTTCGGCTCAGGTCATGATCTCAGAGTCCTGGGATCGAGTCCCGCATCGGGCTCTCTGTTCAAGGGGAGCCTGCTTCCCTTCCCCTCTCTCTGCCTGCCTCTCTGCCTACTTGTGATCTCTCTCTCTCTCTCTCTGTCAAATAAATAAATAAATAAGTCTTTAAAAAAAATTTTTTTTAAATAAATAAATAAAAGTTAGGGAAAGTGTTAAAAATTATATATATATATATATATATATATATATATATATATAATGTTTTTGTTTTTGTTTTTTATTTTAACGCTTTCCCTAAGGGAAAGTGAATATTTTCCTAAGGGACCCCGAATGGAGGAGAGCAGCAGCCAGGCTGGGAAAGGCACGGTTGCTCAGGTGGGCCACTGTACTTGCCATGGTGACGCTGGATTCTCAAATTCTAGGCTTATCTGCCTAATAGAGGAATATCATAAATAACAGTTTTATAATAAAATAAAACAGTACAGGAATATCATAAATAACAGTTTTATAATAAAGTCCACATATAGAGTAGGATTTGTGAAACAGCTGTGATATACAACCTACCTTACTGGGTAGGTTTCCCTTAAGAGAAGGAGAGCAATAAGGTGTGTGCCCCCTGAGTCTACACCATGTGTAGTGAAACCCTTTGGACAATTTTCCAGAGGAAGTCGAGCTCAGCAGCGTCCACAGCCAGATTCCTTGTCTCAGTCTCTCCCAAAACCCAAGCTGAAGAGCTGGGAACGTGACATACCCCCGCTGACCATCTGCATTCATCAGTCACCAGATTCTCGGTCTGGTGCATCTCTCGCACTTGGCCTGTCTTTGCCCTCTTCCCAAGCACTGTCCTCATCCCTCAGTTGGCAGTATCCCAGCGGGTTTTCCACCCTGAATGCCCACACCAGTCGCTCTTCCACGTCACCTGCTTCCTCTCAGTCAGCTTCATGTTTTCACTCTTGAAGCACGTACTGTAAGCCAGACACCCTTTTAGGCACGGGGGATACAGAAAGATCCGGTTCCCATGGGCCTCACCTTGGGGAAGGGGGCGGGAGCCACAGGAAGACAGACAGTAAGCCAGCCGAAGAGTCAGACAAGTCCGTTTCAGACAGTGGTAGCCATACAGAAGAAAACAAAGTATTCTCTATCTCCCCTACTAAGAATCCTTAAAGGGGCACCTGGGTGGCCCAGTCAGTTAAGCATCTAACTCTTGATTTTAGCTGAGATCATGATCTCAGGGTCATGAGTAAGAGAGCCGCATCGGACTCTGCTTCCCCTTCTCCCTCTCCTTCTGCCCCCCACACCTGGCTTGTGCAGTCTCTCAAAATAAATAAATAAATAAATAAGAATCCTTAAGGGTGTCCCATTGCCTACAGATCTAAGCCTAAACTTGCCTGTCATCTACTCCAGCCTCTCTGGCTGGCCTCAGCTCCCACCACCCTCTCCCAAACACACTTCGATCCTGAACTCTGGGCCCATGCTTGCCATTCTCCCCGCATTCTCTAAATCTCACTCTCAGATCAAGCTCCAGGGTCATCTCTGTCTGGCCAAGGCCTCCTCACCCTCTGAGGGGCAGTTCATTCCCTCCTGTCTATAGGGTTCTGGAGATCTGTGTGTGCTGGGGAAGCCAGGTGGGCTTCAGGGAGGAAGTGCAGTTAGCGCTTGGGGAGGGGGGTGTTGTGAAAGGAAGGAGACACAGCGGCCATGCTGGGCAAGCCCCCTGGGCTCACCATGAGCCTGCTCCCACAGAGACTCGGCGGCATGTTCAGGAGCTGCTTTCCTCCACATCTGTGCAGAGTCATGTGAGGAAGAGAGAGCAGTTCTCGATCAGGGCGCTGAGAGCCCGGTTTGTTCAGAGAGCGTGTCTGCCTGGCAGAGCCCTGGGCCACAGAGGCCAGGAGGCTGCACCAAGCCCTCCACGTCTGCTTGGACTAGGCACCTCCCTCCACCCTGTGCTTCCTGTGCGCACCCCCAGCCCTTGAGTGATGCCAGCGTAGTACTTTAGATGGTAGCCATTGGTTCAGTCTGCCTCCCCCCACCAGGCTGTGAGCTCCTCGAGAACGGAGCTGTTTTATTCTTTATCTTGCAGCCCAGAGGCTTAGACACACAGACATTTGATGTCAACGTGTTCAAGACAAGGCTGAAGAACTCCTGAGCTTATTAATAGACCAACACTGTTCAAAAATGCCATCCTTGGGGCGCCTGGGGGGGCTCAGTTGGTTAAGTGTCTGCCTTTGACTCGGGTCATGATTTTGGGGTCCTGGGGTTGAGCCCCGTGTCGGGCTCTCTGCTCAGTGGGGAGGCTGCTTCTCCTTCTCCCTGCGTCTGCTGCTTCCCCTGCTCATGCTCGCTCTGTCTTTCTGAAATAAATTTTTATTAAAAACGCCATCTTAGGGGCGCCTGGGTGGCTCAATGGGTTGGGCCGCTGCCTTCGGCTCAGGTCATGATCTCAGAGTCCTGGGATGGAGCCCCGCATCGGGCTCTCTGCTCAGCAGGGAGCCTGCTTCCTCCTCTCTCTCTGCCTGCCTCTCTGCCTGCTTGTCGTCTCTCTCTGTCAAATAAATAAATAAAATCTTAAAAAAAAAAAAATGCCATCTTAAAAAAGAAAATGCCATCTTCTAAGGCCAAACCCAGTGAAAATAATTAATCTTGTATATGCGTTCTTTTCATGAGTCCTTTCAGTACATGCATCCCTGGTATGTTTGTGGGGAGCCGGGACCCCCTTCAGTGCTCCGTTCGCAAATGGGGGACTACCATGTCTGTCGAGTGACCCACGGCCACCGCAGATTGAAGTCCTAATGCTCCTTGACCCTCGGGGGCTGAACAGGCGGATATAGAATGGTGTCCCTGACAAACCAGTAGAACCCATCTGTTCAGAGGAAGATGTGGGTCCTGGGGCATGTTCAGTCCGGTCTTACTTAGCACCTTCATTAACGATGTGAGTAGAAAATAAACACCAGTGTTCACAGATGGTGCTAACTTTGGAGGTGCTGTTAACAGAAGCATCAAGACAGAAGTAGAAATGTGAGCAGGAAACACCAAAGATGTTAAAAAAAAAAAAAGGACTCTCAAACAGGTTTTTTTGGTTTTGTTTTGTGTTTTGTTTTGAGTAAAATAAAGCCCCTTCAAGACAAGCACGGAGAGAAGCTGAAGGGAAGTGGGAAAGAAGGGAAGAAGGGGGAGCTCTAAGACAAAGTCGGGGAAGAGGGACTCCCAGACCTGGCCTCTTGTTAGAGATGATGGGACGGCCCATGTGTCCCCCTGACCCAGCCTGTGAGGCAGCCCCGTTCCCAGCAGCTGTCCCATTTGTTCTGTGGTAGGCTTTTTTGTTCGGTTTGGTGGTGTTTTGTCTTGTTGCTTCTGTGTTTGGTTCTTTCTGCATATTTGAGGGAGCTGCGGGTATGGTTTTGTTCTAACCATTTGGTTTTGAAAGGCTTCATTATCCCTCGCATGGAGCATAAATTTGGGCATTTGGGGAGGGACAGAGAGATGCAGCCTTTAAATAGAGTCCAGATTCCAAATATATAAAGCAAAATGAAGCCGCCTCACCAACACGGTCTCCGACGGTAGGAGGGGGGGAGACAAATCAGAGAGGCCAGCGGCAACCCCCGGCCTCCGGGGGTGAGCTCCCCTGAGCTGCTTTCAGCGTGCAGAGGCCACAGGAGGCCATGCCCTGCTCCACCTTGCCAGGGGACAGCTGCCAACACACAGAGAATAGGAACCTTCTGGTTGACAGAAACAGAAGCCAGGGCGTCCAGGGAGAAACAGTCTTCCTTGGGGACTCCGAATGGAAAGTCAAGACCCCAGGATGCACCAGGGAGGAGTCAAAACCGCGCACAGACTCTCCAAGCCCCAGGACAGCAGCGCCCCGTCCTTCGACTGCCTGGAACCACCCGCGCGTGGCAACAACCACCACCTTCTGGCCCAGGAGGGAGACGCAAACACCCAGAAAGGGAAACAGACAAGCGGCCGAAGTGCGCATGCGGCGGGGGGCGTGGCCCCAGGCCAGCCCAGCCCAGCGCGGGCCTCCTTCTAGCAAATTCCGAAAGCTTTTGTACCTGGCTGGGGAGCGCCAGGGATTGAGGAATCCCACCTCTGCTGCACGAGCACTAGAAGAGCGTGGGGACTGGGCAGATGGGGTTCCCTCCGGATACCGACACCTGGGGCCGGGTCTAGGCTCCCCATTGCGCGGCTGGGAGGAGCCGCGTGACCCAGCCCAGCTTCCCTGTCTGTCCTCGTCCGCAGCACAGGCATCGTCAGCGCCTGCTAAGGTTCGGGTGAGGATTAAAGGAGGGGACGCAGGTAGTAAAACGCTTCCTCCAGGGCCTCCCCTGCCCCCTCTAAGACACCCTTACATCGACACAAGGCACGCTGCTAAGCAGTACCAGCCTTCGCCGGCGCGCCTCTGTTTATACGTGTGTGTGTTTCCAGACTCCGTCCGTCCAAGTGTTCTTGTTTGCCGGAGAACTTCAGCAGCAGCGGGGCAGCGGCACCTCATGCGGGAGAGCTTGGATGGACCAAGCGAGGTCGTGAGCCGCTGTGCAAAGGGACTTTTGTGTTCTGAAGAGTGGGCCTCGCTCGTGCGTGTTGGTAGGTCCCTGCACATAAACAGACCCTTGCTCAGAACGAGGCGCCGGGGGCACACTTCTCAGCATCCCTGCTTTGAAGGTGCCCCAGGCTGGCCCCTGGTCTCCCCCAGAGAGTCCCAGCCACCTTCTCAGGCATGTCTCTTTTAAAAAACCAGTATTCTGGGGCGCCTGGGTGGCTCCGTGGGTTAAAGCCTCTGCCTTCGGCTCAGGTCATGATCTCAGGGTCCTGGGATCGAACCCCACATCGGGCTCTCTGCTCCGCGGAGAGCCTGCTTCCTCCTCTCTCTACCTGCCTCTCTGCCTACTTGTGATTTCTGTCTATCAAATAAATAAACAAAATCTTTATTTTTTTTTAAAGACTTTATTTATTTGACAGAGAGAAATCACAAGTAGGTAGAGAGGCAGGCAGAGAGAGAGAGAGAGGAGGAAGCAGGCTCCCTGCTGAGCAGAGAGCCCGATGCGGGACTCGATCCCAGGACCCTGAGATCATGACCTGAGCCGAAGGCAGCGGCTTAACCACTGAGCCACCCAGGCGCCCCAAACAAAATCTTTAAAAACAAAACCAGCATTCTTTCTCTAGACATTTACGAAACTCCTGTTTTGGAGGAGCCACCGCGCGATGGAAACTACGCAGCAGGGCTGTGCTCAAAAGCGTGTAGATAGGGCGCCTGGGTGGCTCAGTGGGTTAAGCCGCTGCCTTCGGCTCAGGTCATGATCTCAGGGTCCTGGGATCGAGTCCCGCATCGGGCTCTCTGCTCAGCCGGGAGCCCGCTTCCCTCTCTCTCTCTGCCTGCCTCTCCGTCTACTTGTGATTTCTCTCTGTCAAATAAATAAAATCTTTAAAAAAAAAAAAAAAGCGTGTAGTTAACAGGGAGACCAGCTCCCGGGTATGTTCTAGTGACTCTCAGTGGCAGGAGTCACAGGGGCAGAGGCTCGGACTCAAGCCTGGTTGCCTGGGTTCAAATTCTGATGGCGCTGTGTGAGCTTGGCGGGTATTTTGCGTCTCTGCGCCGTATATCCTCGTCTGAAAATGCAGCTTCCCTCACCCAGTCGTGAGAATCCCGTGAACCGGTATCTATAAAACTGCTCTTGAGGTCGTTCTTGAGGTGGTTATTACACACGCATTCCTCATTCCTTGTTTCATCGTGTTTCCCTTTACTATGCCTCACGGCTCGGAGATGGGGAAGCCGAAGCCGAATTCTCGGAAGCACCTCTGCGGGCACACCTCCTCTTACTGGGCTTCTCTTCCTGCACTGAAGGGCGAGCGCGTTTTTACAGTCGAGCAAGTCCCTGGCCACCATTTTTCCCCGCAGCGCTTGGTCACTTCGTCTCTCACTTTTTGGTAATCCTCCCACAATTTCAAACGTTCTCATTGTTATTTGTTAGGGTGATCCCGTGATCAGTGGTGTTTGGTGTTACTGCTACAGTTGTTTTGGGTGCCAAGATCTGCCCCCATACAAGATGGTGAATAAGGAAATGTGTATGTTCCGACTGCTCCACCGACCAGCCGCCCTCCCCAGCCCCCACTCCATCTCTCTTCCTCCCCTCCCGAGTCACAACAGTCTTGAAATCAGGGCCGTGAATGACCCTACAGTGGCTTCTAAGTGCCCAAGGGAATGGAAGAGTCGCACATCTCTCACCATCAATCAAAAGCCCCCCCAAGCTTAGGGAGGAAGGCACCTCGAAAGCGGAAACAGACCAGAAACTAGGCCTCTGGTACCCAACAGCCTAGTCGTGAATGCAGAGGAAAAGTGCCTGGAAGAGATCAGAAGGGCTCCTGCAGGGAATGCACGGATGAGGAGAAAGCGACACAGCCTGATTGCTGACATGGAGAAAGTTTTCAGGGTCCGAATAGAAGATGAAGCCAGCCACGTTATTCCCGGAAGCCAAAGACTAATCTAGAGCAAGGCCTCAGTGGGTTAAGCATCTGCCTTTTCAGTTCTGTGAAGGTTTGAGACAGGGATGAAGCCGCAGAAGAAAAGTCTGAAGCTGGCGGAGATTAGTTCATGAGGTTTAAGAAATGAAGCACTTTCCATAACAGAAGCAACAAGAGGAAGTAGCAGGTGCTGAGGCAGAAGCTGCAGCAAGATCTCCAGGAGATCCAGCTCAGATCCTTCATGACGGCGGCCATGCCAAACCGCAGGTTTTCAGCGTAGACAAAACAGCCATCTCTCGGAAGACAACATCATCTAGGACTTTCATAGCTAGAGAGGAGAAGTCAGTGCAAAGCTTCAGAGGACAGGCTGATGCTCCTGTTAGGGGCTAATGCAGCAGGATCTGTCTACAACACCATCGTCTACAGAGCAGCTTCAGCCCACTGTTGAGAGCTACTGCTCAGGAAAAGATACATTTCAAAATACGGGGGCTTGCTGATAATGCACTTGGTCACGCAAGATCTGTGAGGGAGACGGATCAAGGAGTAATATCAGCTTTCAAGTCCTGTTGCAGAAAAACATTTCCTAAGGCTTTAGCTGCCGCACGTGGTGATTCCTCTGACAGACCTAAGAGAGCAAAATAATGAAAACCTTCTAGAAAGGATTCACCATTCTTTCCTGATGCCATTAAGAACATTTGTGATTGGGGACCCCAAGTGGCTCAGTGGGTTAAGCATCTGCCTTCGGCTCAGGTCATGATCTTGGGGTCCCGGGATCGAGCCCAACATCAGGCTCCCTGCTCAGGGAAGATCCTGCTCTCTCTTGCTTTCTGTCAAATAAATAAAATCTTTTTTTTTTAAGATTTTATTTATTTATTTGACAGAGATCAGAAGTAGACAGAGAGAGGAGTAAGCAGGCTCCCTGCTGAGCAGAGAGCCTGATGTGGGACTCGATCCCAGGACCCCAGGATCATGACCCAAGCCAAAGGCAGAGGCTTTAACCCAATGAGCCACCCAGGTGCCCAAATAAATAAAATCTTAAAAAAAAAAAATTGTGGTTCATGGGAAGAGGTCAAAATCTTAATGTTAACAGGAATTTGGGACAAGTAGATTCCTACCCTCACAGAGGACTTTGAAGGGCTCAAGACTTCCGTGCAGATGTGGCAGAAACTATAAGAAAAGTAGAATGAGAAGTGGAGCCCGGAGAGGGACGGAGTTGCTGCAACCTCATGATGAACCCTGAGCGGGGGAGGAGCTGCTTCTCACAGAGGAGCGAAGGTGGTGGTTTCTTGAGATGGAAACTACTTCTGGTGACGAGGCTGTGAAGACTGTCAAAATGACCACACAGGATTTAGGACATGACATACGCCTGGTTGATAAAGCAGGAGCAGGTTTCCAGAGGACTGACTCCCAACCTTGAGAGAAGGTCGGCTGTGGGTAAAATGCTATTGAACCGCACTGCCTGCTACAGAGACAGCATTCCTGAATGGAAGAGTCAAACTTCACTTATTTTAAGAAACTGCCCCAGCCGCCCCGACCTTCGGCAGCCAGCACCCTGATCTGTCTGCAGCTGCCAGCAGCAAGGGGGGACCCCTCCACCAGCAAAAAGAGTACAACTCGCTGAAAGCTTGGGTGATGGTTAGCATTTGTGAGCAATAGAACGATCTTTTTTCCTTTTTTAAAGATTTTATTTATTTGATGGAGATCACAAGTAGGCAGAGAGACAGGCAGAGGGAGAAGGGGAAGCAGGTTCCCCAGGTGCCCTGTAGCTGCATTTCTAAATCAAATCCAAAAAGTCACCTTTAACAGAGCTTCACACACCTGGGTCTACATACCCACGTTCGTGTTTCCTTGTTCCCATGTTTCTTCTTGGCTGCTTTTGTCCCTCTGGTCTCCCTTGCATTAGATGAAGGGGAGCGTCTTTCCCACTTCCTTCTGCTTCTTCCCGTCTTGTACGTTTCAGCTGAGCATTCTCGTTTCCCATTCGTTTTCTTCACGCCCGTGTAGGTCTTAGGAAATCCAGAGTTCATCAGTGTCGTCCCCACCCTCCTTCCAGATGCAAGGACCCAAGTCCCTCCCTGAGAACCACCAACCCGTCTGTCATGTTGTTGTTTTCCAGGACTTTATTTAGAACCATCCTCAACTGAACCCCCAAAGTTAGTCATTTTCATTATTATTATTATTATTATTTACAGTGAATGCTTATTTAGATTTACCTTGGTGTCTGAGTCAGTCATTGTTTTGCCCGCACACCCAGGTGATTGGCTGGGTATAGAATTCTAGGTTGACTGTTATTTTCCTTCAACACTTGGAAGAGTCTGTTTTCATTATTTCTTCACATTTGATGAGAAGGCCTACTCTTCCTTTGCAAGTAATGCATCATTTTCCTCTGGGTGTTCTTGTGGTTTGCCATTTGGTGATCTGCAGGGGGTTTGCTCTTCAAGAGGTTAAAAGAAGAAAGCTTGAGGTTTCAGGTCTTTTCTGGAAAACTGTGTTTTCCCACACAGTGATTCCTTTGCCACTTTGACAGGCCTGAAGGTAGACTCCTGTGACCCTTTTTAGATCCTGCAGCCTGCCGGGGCTCAGCCTCCTCCCAGACCTCAGACCTGGGCATGACCCCTGCTCAAGCCAGTATGTCCCCAGGCGTGGCCTTTGCTGGACCCCAGCCTCGTACTCCCTCCTTTCTTCTAACTCCAGGAGATTATCCTTGTTTTCCTTCAGTCTCCACTTCCGATTTTATGTGGAATTCTGTTCATATCCCTAGACTACCAGCAAGCCATCAGGGAAGCTTGTCAGCTTCCATCATGCCGATGGAACGAGCAGGGCACCATTGCTCACTCTGAGCTGTGAGAGAACAGTGGACACAGAGAAACACCCAGCTCAGCCCAGGATTGGGGCAGGCGGTTCTCAAGAGCTCTGGGGAATGACTGAAGGGATTTTAGCAGGAGAGGGACAGGATCCTTTTGTGCCTTGAGAAGATCTCTCTAATGACAATGTGGAGGATGTGTGTGAAGGGGGGGAAGGGGGCAAACTGAAGGCAGAGGAGTCTGTTGGGAGGCTGCATCGGGGCTAAGTTCTGGACTAGTGACAGCAAGGGGGTGAGACCGAGAAAACGCAGTGAACCAAGAGGTTGGTGACTCGCTGTGGGCAGTGGAGGAAGAGGAGGGACCCAGGCTGACTTGTGACTTCTAGCTAGGCCTCTGTGACCGGGTAGATGATGACCACACTCCCCGTCCTAGGCGTGATGAGAGGAGGGAGCCAGTTTTGGGGAAGGGGCCAAGAGGATGAGCTCAGCATTGGACACATGAAGACTCAGCTCAGGGGGGTTCTCTGGTAGGTGGTAGCAGATCTGTGCTTGGACCCCATGCCAAAATGGGGACAGTGACTGGGTAACTGTCACTGAAACCACAGGCATGGGTGACACCACTGTGGGATGTCTGAGAGGAGAAGGACTAAAGATAAAACTTAAGGAGTAAGAAGATACTTCTGTGGGAGTCCTTGTCCTTCCTTAGGTGCCAGTCTGGACATCCCCACCTCTGGAAGCCCAGGGCAGCTGAGGGGACCCTCCTCTGTGGGTCCCATGCGCATTACCCCGTCAAGAACGGGAGCACCTTGAGCTCGGGGCCCAGGATCCAGCCAGAGTAGCTGCTCAGGGAAGAGCTGCCAGGCAGACAGCAGGCCAGGGAGAAATGGTTGATGGTGGTCGGCGAGGAGAAAGCAGAGGCAGGGCCACAAATCGGGGACGTGGGTTTCTGCCCACCAGACCTGGGAGCAGACTCTGTTCAGTGATGTGGAGGCAGACGTGGGGCCTCAGAACAAGCTGCCTGCCGAGAGCGGTGTCGTGATGAGGGAAGTTTTCTCTTCTAACTAAAAATGGTGACCCCATGCCTCACCAGCAGCAACCCAGACAGGACTTGGGAGACCAGGAGTTGGGATACCCCACTCTCAGGACCAGTGACATTGGCCTCAGTCTCACTTTACAAGTGACCCCGACGCAAGTAGCCCTTCAGCCCCTTCAGAAAAACAGAAGTAGCATTTCCTAAAGCCGGGTTTTGAAAGACTAGCCTTGTGTGGTTTGACACAACAGAGTGGGGCTTGCTTCCTGACGCGAAATGCACAGGGACAGCTGCACACACAAGCTCTGGCTGTCCCGTCCATAGCGCGTCCCCAGCCACCACCCAAGCTAACACGTTGTATCCTAGGGGTGCCCAGATGGAGAAGGGCCTGACTCTGGGCCCCGGGGGTCCGGCATGAAATGCTGACCACACCTTTCACCTCTTGGAGAGGCATCTATTTACGACCTGCCTGCGTCTGGTGCAAACGAGCTTCCTCCCACCACATCCTGTGTGCAAACCCGAGGGCGCAGGTCGAATTAGCCTCACACTTGGGAACACCTCACTGGCCCCCAGAGAACGTGCTTTCCAGGGCACAGCACTATACCCCGCACCCCCGATGCTCCCCCTTAGGGTGCATTTATCCAAATGGGGCCACCACCCTTCTGGAGGGGAACGCCGCGACGCCCTTGAGAAAATGGCCCACTCGTTTCTGGGTTCGGTGGGAGTCTCCCCATCCCAGCTGCCGGGGGCTGGACAGGAGTGGACACCTTCTAGGCCGATTCAGCTCCCAGGGAGATTTTGGTTGCCCCTTTCTGTGCAGGACCTACAAAGAAACCCCACAGCTCACGCGGGGACGCCTGTTGCTGGGGTCTTGCATTCACCCACGGATTTCCCTAATGAGGACCAGCGTCTAAATGCAAAATGAAGGAACGTAATTTGATAAAGGCCATTTGCCTGCAGTGATGGCTTGGAACAGATGAAACAAGATGAAAGTCCCCGAATTCCAGAGTTTGCTGAGCCATTAAATCCTGTAACAGAAGACGGGGAAGAAAGCAGCCCTCCCCTTGCCGCCAGCCTCCAGCGGCAGCTGTCACTGGGCTTGGCATGCCGTTGGAGGGAGACACCCCGCCTCCATCTATAAAATCTGCCTTTTCTTAAAAAGATGAGGAAGTCACTCTAGCGCACTAAAGATTTCTAGTGTGGTCAAGCTCCAGCCAGAGAGGTCAGCTGATGCTCCCAGAAGGTCTACTTCCTGACCACCCCTGGAACCCAGCTACTGCTCTGTCCCCAAAACAGGCACAAGAAACCCCTAGCTGGTCTTAGAGCCATTTTTGGTTGCGCTTGAGATGAGAAAGAAAACACAGTTTGAGGGCAAGTTCTTATTTGTCCTTTCTTCAAGATTGTACAGGGGCACCTGGGTGGCTCAGTCAGTTATGCATCTGCCTTCGGCTCGGGTCATAATCCCAGGGTCTTGGGATCCAGCTCTGCATCGGGCTCCCTGCTCAGCGGGAAGCCTGCTTCTCCCTCTCTCACTCCCCCTGCTCATATTCCTACTCTCTCTGTCAAATAAAAAATCATTAAAAATTTTTTTTCTTTAAATATTTTATTGTAATGTGCACACGCATGAGCAGGGGGAGGGGCAGAGGATTGCCTGCAGACCCTGCGTGGAGCACGGAGCTCACGCCGGGGCTCCATCCCACCACCCTGAGATCCTGACCTGAGCCGAGACCAAGTATAGGATGCTCAGCTGTACCTCCCAGGGGTCCCGATTAGTCTTTGAGAGGAATCTTTTTTTTTTTTTCTCGTTATCGTGGTTTAAAATACACAGAACGTAAATTTACCATTAGTCACGTTTAGTACAGTCGCAGTGCTGTGCAGCCATCACTGCTGTCTAGTTCCAGAATATTCTCGTCACCCCAGAAGGAAACCCCATACCCTTCAAGCAGTCCCTCCATACCCCACCCCTCTGTTTCTATCCCTGTGGATTCAGGTGTTCTGCACATTTCCTGCAAGTGGAATTACCCAGCACTTGGCTTTTGTGTCTGGCTTCTCTCAGCTTGTTTTCCAGGGTCCTCTGTGTTGGGGCCTGGGTCAGTGCTTCCTTTTTACGGCTCAGCGATATTTCACTGCGCGGATATGCCACTCCGTCCCTTCACTGGCTGACAGATATTTGGGTTATTTCTACCTTTTCATCTTCAGTGAAGCTGCCGTAATCATTCTGGTAAATGTTGTGTTGTGTGAACTTCTGCTTCCAGGTCTCTTGGATGTGTCTCCAGGAGTAGGACGACTTGCTGGGTTGTGGGGTAGTAATTCTGTGTGACTTACTGAGGAGCCGCCAGACTCCATCCGCCTCCTCCCACTTTGTCACCCATCGGTCGCCGCGTGCGGACAGCGCCGGCAGGTGTTGCTCAGCCCAGCCCTGAAGACCAGAAGGCTCTTTTCCTTGCAGCCCACATTGTTCTGTCCTAAAGCCATCACATGTAGCCCCTCGCCCCCCACTTCTGCCCACACCCCACAGCACCCCATGAAGACAGGCTGGGAATCCGGACAGGGCCGCTCAGGGCTATGCTGAGGGAAGGAGCAGGAGCGCCGGCACGGACTGTCACTTAATTTGGGAATAGAGACGAGTCCTTTGCTCAGGGGCAGGCCTCCTTTGCAGAACCCTCCCATTTTACAGGCTGTCTGGCCACTTTCCCTTTGGGATGAACTTCACGGGCTGGGCTTGCTTCAGCCCTCACAGAGCCTGGCCTGTTATGAGTATTTGGAGTTGGCGGAGTTGTGTTGCTGGGGGCAGGGAGCGGTGTGCAGAGCAGGGGACACGAGGCCTGCGCACCACACCAGCGCTGCGTGAGCCCTGTAAGGGCCCTCGCTGCCCTCCGGGACTCGCATTCTGGAAGTGGAGCCCAGACCGTGGGCTGAGGCGGCTAGAAAGGCTAGCGGAGATGCTTCCAGCCCTGCCCGGCGTAGGAAGCAGCAGCCTGGAGCTCCCGTTCTCTTCCTGGAGCTTTTTCTCTCCTGCAACCCCCACCCAGGGGGCTCATTTACAAGGTGAAGTTAGGCTGTTGTGACTTCCTTCTGCAATCTACATAACTGGTTGCTCTTCCATCTCCCACCAGCCTCACCCCTGCACTGAGAGTTTAGAGAAGATGCTAGAGATGCCCAGAGTCCGAAAGAGGGAGGAAGAGTGAAGTCAGGGGCCACACTGTGTGGACACTGAATTCAGGGCTGGGGAGGGCTGGAGTCAGAAGGACCCTACTGAAAGTAGCATGTCCCAGTGGTACAAACCTGAGAACATGGGGGTCACTGGTGAGTACCATCACCACCCCCCTGTTTGGAATGTGGCCCTTTTAGAGCCATTTCCTGAGGACTTTCTCTAGAAACCCACTGTGTGCACACTACTGTACCATGGAGTAGGTGGGGGACGCAGATGCAGAAAGCGGGAGACAGAGCCTGTCCCCAGCAGTGCAATAAGGGGCAAGGGCAAAGGTGATGCCTCTACCAGAGCCAGAAGAGGGACATCCCCAGGGCTTGGGATTCCAGCTCAGAGGGACCCAGAGGCGGTGCCAGGTTGACAAGAGGGACCAGGAAGCTGACTAAGCCAGGGAAGGTGCAGGATCCAGGTCCTGGAAGCATCTGTAGCCACAGGCGGGGCTGTGACGGGCGCGGGGGGGGGGGGGGGTTCCCTACCCTGGGACAGCATGACAGTGGGGACCAGGAGCGCAGGGCCCACACCGAGACCCCACACAACAGCCCTGGCTCCCCCAGGATCAGAGCAGTGCCTGAGTCACTACCTCCGCCAGACTCTATTTATGTCCAAGTCTAGTTAAAAATATCTGTCTAAGCCAAGGTTTTAGCTGCAGCTGACAAGACATTAAGTATTAGATACTTAATGCCCACAAGTGATAACCACGAGCCTCCTCCTGCTCCACCGTCTGCCTTCGGGACAGACCAGGAAGAAGGCAGGCGGGAAGGAGGCAGGAGGAAGCCCAAGCCAGGCACCCTTGGCCACGTGCAGACAGGTGCCGGGAAGCCCCCGCTGCGGCGCGGAGGTCCCAAGTCCGAGGAGCCCCACCTCCCATCAGGCCAAGCACGTGCCCGGAAAGCACCTGGCACACAGCCGGGCCCACCCAGCGCCTGGGATCCCGCGGCCGACACGGGCCGCCTCCTTGCACCTCTGGCTCCGAGAAAGCCGAGGGGCACGAGCCACGGTGTGGGGGGAGCCACGGTGTGGGGGGAGCCACGGTGTGGGGGGAGCCACGGTGTGGGGGGAGCCAC
>NC_081572.1:39509771-39565949 GCF_022355385.1 Mustela nigripes
TGTGGGGGCACGCCATTGTGCATGAGCACGCGGGAGGTGCCCACCACTTTGTACATGTTTCTCTGCTTGGCAAAGAGGTGACGTCTGAAGTGCCTGCGGCGTGGCAGCCCACAGCAGGTGCACTGGCACTCGGGGTTGGGGGGCAGCTACCAGGCAGGCCTTCGGTGACCCCGAATGTGCAAGGGCCCGCTCAGGGCACTGGGAAAGCGGGAGTCAGCCCCAGTTCTCCCCGCTGGGCCCCGTACTGGGCCGAACTCCCGGGAGACCTTTCTCTCGCCAGGCGGAACCCACAGGCAAGAATCTCCAGTCCCCCCACTACTCCCACGTGCCTCCCAGGGCTCCCTCTTGCAGCCACAGACTGCTGACCAATCAGTAGCCCCGAATCAGAAACTCGTGCCCCTTCTGAAGAGCCCCCTGCTGACCTTTCCCGCCCAAGTGACCAGGTCCCCAGTCTCAGGCCAGGGTGCCGCATCGCACAGCTCTGGTCCCCCCGCAGCAGGCTGGGTACTCCCGTGGCAGCCCCACTCTCTGCCGGCTTGAGGCTGCTGCCCAGCGCCGACTTTTACTGCCCTCACCCTGTCCGAGGGCGATGCCTATGCCCCTGACCCTAAGGAGCTGGGCACAACCTGGGCCCCAGGGGTTGCCAGGGCCATTCACCCCACTCTAGCCGCCTGCTAACTGCCTGTCTGGTCTTTCTCTTTCTGGTTCTTCCAGTGAGAAGCGCCACCTTCAAGTCAACGTCACTAACCCCGTGCAGTGCAGCCTGCATGGCAAGAAGTGCACGGTCTCCGTGGAGACGCGGATCAACCAGCCAGAGCCCGACTTCACCAAGAACCGCTCCGGCTTCATCCTCAGCGTGCCGGGGAACTGACCGCTCACCGGGGAGGCCTTGCGGCCCCCGTCTGACTTGCTGACTCCCTGCTACCGCCCGCTAGAAATCAGCTCACAAGGGTCCTCCATGCTTGGGGCCGAGCCCCTCTTCTGCCTCCTCCAGGGCTCCTCCCCTGAGGTTTTCTTGCTGGTTTTCTGCCTTTGGCCTCGATCCTCCTCTCCCCCCACTTTCCACAGCCCTCACTCAACACACCAAAGACCCCGGTGCCCTGCCACAGACCCCTGGGCTCACCTGGACCACAGCTCCCTGCAGAGGCCACTCAATGTCGGCAGAGGCCCCCGCCACCACACCCCCCACCCCCACTGGCCTGTTCACGTCTGCATGCCCTAACCCAGTGACCTGCACCTGACCCCACAAGGGGTGGATGCAGTTTTCCCAACCCAAAACGTGCTCCCCTGGGGGGCTTGGGGGGAAATCGTCGGCAGATGAGCTGGGGATATAGCCCTATTCTCTCCATAAGCACAGCCCGCCACCCCTTTCCCCTAAGTGTCCCTGACTCAGAGCTCCTCAGTGGCCCCTCTCCCCAGCAGTCAGCCAGAGCCATCAGGGAGGCAGGTTCACCTGTCAGGCCGGCCCCTCAGCCCCTGGCCAGAACAGCCGTGCCCAGCTGGCGGGCCAGCCTGCACGCCCCCCTGCCCCCTGGCCCCGGGCCACAGGCCACCCTCCGGGGGAGAGCAGAGCAGGTGCTCCAAGGCCCATCTTAACTGCATGGCCTGTGCCCATGGCAGTCACACAGTGACGTGTGCAACACTCAGGGCTGCACATCGGATATGGTGTCTGCTGTGCCCACACTCCTGGCGGGAGCACCAATTAGAAAACGGAGTTCTAGGGTGCAGGGAGCACTCCAGGTGGCAGCGGGGGGGGGGGGGCTGAAGTTTTCTCCTTCTGACACCTCTGTTTCAGACACATTTGGAGAACAAGGACCAGGGCCAGAGGGGCAGAGTGACAGAAACAGAGTGGGGGGGTCCTGGCACTGCAGGCCAGGCCAGGATGCCGCCCACAGCCCCACATACACCTCCCCACCCCACCCCCACAGCTGGGGCCCAGGTTGGGCCTGCAGACCTCATGCCCGGAGAGTGCCACCGTCTTGCCAGGCTGGGCCCAGCAGGAGGCTTCCTGAGACCCATCCACTCCTGAGCCTCGGCTGAGGACGCTGCCCCAAGCCCCTGAGCAGCGCGGGCTGCCCAGGCCAGGAGACTTAAAAGGAGAGACCTGGGACACCCCAATGTGGGGAGGAGGCTGAGGGGGAGCCCACAGCTTGGGAGGAGACCACTGGGAGATAAAAGAGGGATGCGCTGACATTCTCCTCACTTTTTATGCCACAGATCTGCCCACTCCCTCCTCCCACCACCTCCCCCGCTGCCAAGCCGCCACCCTGACTCGGCAACACACACTAGTGCCTGCGCGCAGCACCCTGCCCCCCCGCCGTGCCTGGCCCAGCGCCTGCCACCAGGACCTGGCCGACCCGCCGGGTGGTCCCAACAAGCAGCCCGGTTTTCCCCCACACCCCCCTGCCTGACTCCCCATGGCCCCCAGAACCGCAAAACCTTTGCACCATGTGCAATTTGCGACAAAGAATCCTCTTGGCATCCGGTCCTTAGAAAGCCTTTCTCATTCTGGAAGCCGGGTCAGCTGCCCACTCGGACAGAGGCGCCACCAGCCTGTTTGGCCGCGGGGTTTTGCCAATCACCTTGACACTAGCAGAACCATCCTCCCTGGGCCGGCGCCTGCTCCCTTTCCACTCATTTCCCAAACTTGTTGCTTTATGCTAGAGATGTGCACATGTATGTTTTAGACGCACCAAAATGAAACATGCCAAAAGGAGTGCCTTTCCGGGGCTGGGGAGGAGGGTGGGCGGTGGGGTCCTTCGTGCTGCCTCTTGGGGTTGCCTGGGGCTCCTCGGCCCCTTGCAGCCGAGGGCCAGTCGACAAGCAGTTTTTCCTGATGTCCTAGCAGAAGTCCCAGTATGTGGCAGCTGGGGAAGGCTCCGGCCTTCAGGAGGAGAGCTCGGCAGTGCCTCCAGGTGCTGGGGGAGGGGGCGAGCAGGAGGACACAGTGATTGTATGCAATGAAGTGTTTCTCTTGATCTAATTAAATGCAGTTTTATGGTTTGCTGCGTTTATTCCTATTTTCCATTAAATTAACTTTATTTCTAGAGCATATTTTGATTTACCATCAAGAGCAATAAAGCATTAAATCTTATTTTTAAAAGTGTCCTGCTTATCTGTTATTGAAAACTAGACCTACCATTGTGACATTCCAGCTGGTAAAACGTCAGCTGTTGCCCCAGAGGATGGGAGGGAGCATTAACCACAAATAAGGTAAAATGGAGGCTAATTTTCCGAGGCTTTTCAACGAAAATATTGAACACCCAGCAGGAAGGCTGGGAGGCAACAGAGTTCAATCAAAGCACGTCTTTCCACCATTTTGAGGCCTGCACGTCAGACTTCAGACTCAAAGTTCATGGCGTGGTGTTGACTGAAGTCAGCGAAGGAAGAGCTCGGAAGCCTACAGTGGCTGCAGGCCTCTCCCTGGGAGGGCTTGCTGGGGACAAGGGGGGTGGCAGGCGAAGGAGCGGGAGGAATCCAAACCTAGAGCTCTGGGTGGGGGCAGGTCAGCAAGGCCCCGCGGAGAGGGCAGAGCCTCCCCAGCCCCCAGCTCCCCGCTCGCTCACTGTCCTTGGTGGCAAAGAACGTGCTTCTGAGACTCAGACTGAGGGAAAGGCCCGGAAAAGAACCGGTGGCCCCTGTCACAAAGTAGACGGCTCCCGCAGGGCAAGCTGGGTGGAAATGCCTTCCTGGCGTCCAAGGGCACTGCGGGACCACAGGGTGCAGGCCCTGGGTAGGCTCAAGTTCACGCTGGCCAAAACCCTGAAGCTTGGGCTTGGGGGCAGCAGGGGGCCAGGACCGCTGACAGTAGAGGGCCTCACTCTTGCCACAGTCGTGGGCTGGGAGTCGCAGGGCTGGATTCCTCACTCTTGGAAACCTGCACCCAGCTAAAGTGGCAGGTCTGAGCCACGTGGACACAACTCGGCAGCCACCGGCCAGAGAGGAAGCCTTTGGGCGGTGGGTGCTGAGCAGAGAGCCAGGCCAGGGATACGTGGGCAACAGCCTCAGGGCCAAGCTCCCCGAAGGGAGCGGAGACCTGGTGCCCCTGCAGGAGTTCTAACACCAGCCCTCACGGGGCCAAGCCTGGGCCTAATCCTCGCCCCCGGACCACAGGTCCCAGTCACCCAGCTCTGCCAAGCCAAGCCCAGGGTACCTCGGGGGAGCAACACCTGCCACCCGCCCTTGGCCCAGCTAAGCCCTAGTTGACTTAACCTGCACTTCTCTCTTAATCACCTTAACTTGAACGCACCAGTTAAGCCCTCTCCCTGAGCCCTGCCCTCCCCGCATCACCCAGCCCCTCCCCTCAATACAAATCCAATTATGTTCCGAGTGCGCAGGAATCATTTATAAAAGGGGCCCTCAGCCTGCTCGTGAATGACAAGAGGCCTACGGAATGGATGGTCAGTGCATTTTATTTAATCAGCACAGTACAAAAATAAATAAAAATAAGGGAGAGGGAATTAAATTACAGCCAAACTGAGCTTCATGACCTTGTCAGATTATAAACCACACATACTTACAAACACACTACACATACATACAAAATGAGACAAATATAAATTAATATTAACAATACCCACGGTTTGGTCAAAGAATAACTACAGAACAAATTGCACTAAGAACCAACATACACCGCACGTGTAATTAGCAGTTTCAAATATACAGCGATGAATAATTCTGAGTGGGGGAAAAAATGGCACATTTTCTTCTCATTGCAAGTTTAACAACTGCTGGAACAAAACTAAATTCTAAGAACTGCATGGAAAGAAGATAGCAACCCTTCAGGTTTACAAGAAAAAGAGAAAAACCAAATCCTGAACTATTATTCCTGTGACTGCGCACGGGTGTAACGTTCACGGCCATCTGTTCTAAGATTATTTTTCTTAAGACACAAAATGCTCCTGGTTCGCATGCACGAGATCACTGTCAAAGCAACAATGAAAGAATAAAGGGTTTGTTTCTTTTCCGTAGGTTAGTTTTTTTTTTTTTTTAATTGTTGTTCTAAAAGTAGTCTTCATAGCAGCATGTCAAATGGGTTCACTGCCTGCACAGAGTCCAGCGGCCCCTGCACCGCAGGACTGCCCAGCACGAGGGCACGGAGGAGGACGGCGCAGGCTTCACACCGGATGGGGTGGGGGGAGTAGCCAGAGACTGGCCGCTTTGGTCCCCCAGCCACTCCTGAAATTTGCACCTCCTCCGAGAAATAAAAAAATAAATACGGAGAAAGAGAAGGAAACACACAAAACCGGAATCCTGGGGACGCAACCGATGCACAGTCTCAGGCCAAGTTCGGCCGCCGCCGAGAAAAGAGTGACTACAGACGCGCGCCCCTCCTCTGGAGACTGGGCTCCCGAACCTCCCTCTTCCAGGCCGCCAGGGCCTGCTGCCCCCACGGGGCCTCCTACCTCGGGTCACACGTGGCGGCGGGATCCGCACAGACAGGCTGTGTGACAACTCCGACCGAGAGGAGAATAAGCGGTGGCGTTGAGAAGTCCGTGCCAGCAGCCGCAGGATCCTTCCAGCAGGTTCCTTCCAGCTCCACAAGGGATTATCTGGCAGTCCCGGGAAAGGCTCAGGCTCAGCGTGGGCCTGAGGCTAGCTGGGGCAAACTCGATCCCAGCCCCGATGGGCCCTCCCCCTCTTATCCGGGAACACCCAGGGCCGGCAGCTAGCCTCCAGGCCTCTTTTAAACTGGGACCTCCGGGTTTCACAGCTTTCTCTTGTTCGGGTGAATTTCAGTAGTGCTCCAGCTAAAGTCAGCATCCATCCACCTGGAACCTAATCCTAGGGCAAAGGCCCCTCTGCCTGCCCCCAGCCCCCTATCCCAACACTCCCCGGGAGGGGGTGGGGTGCATGGGGACTGGAAGCAAGGACTCCCCAGAGCGCCTTCACATTCGTCTTTGTTCCCCAAAGCTGGAGTGATGGGCCACCGAGGAAGGTTCGCTTCCTTCTCCCAATCCTCTCCCAAGTCCCAAGCCATCAATCTGGGAGAGTTAGAAAGGAAATTGATTAAGTACACCTGGTGTGTTTTCACAGCCACTAGGGTAAGGTGGAAACCCAAACCAGCAGCTGCAAATGATCAGGTACAGGTTGAGCAGGCTTCCAAAGCAATCAGGAGCGCTACGCCCGTCTTGGAATTGTCTCCCAAGATCCAGTGGTCTCATGGGGCCTTGCAGAGCAAGGGTTCGTCTTCAGAAGAAACTGAACTGTTTGGAAACAGCTTGAAATGAACAAGGGTAGGGACAGGGAACACGTCATGACCACATCGCCCTGATCCCTGACATCACCCCCCCCAACCCCAACTCTGCGGAATGAATGTCATGCACCAGCAAGAAGCCTTAGCCCTTCGGTGGGCGCTGGCTGGTCTCAGGCATGACAACCCCACCCGCCCAGAAGGCAGGCTGTTGGTAATGGGCACCTGCAGTTGCCCTGGCCATCACCACAGGGTGAGTAAGCTGCATTAGTCAAATGAAAAGACTCACCCAGGAAAGGAGTTGTCCCTAGCTACACCGCACCCCTGTAGCTGGGACCCAAAATCGAAGACCTTAATGAATCAAACCAGCTCATTAACCCAACACTGTCAACACGGCTGGGAGCAGGGGCTAAAGGGACTATGGGGTAAGGTCCATGTCTTCACTAAAGGAAAACCCTCCTCCCTAAAGAAAAAAGAGCAAACCAGGGTGGTGCATGGTCAAACGACAGGCCCCAATCTTTGTACCAGGCCAAGCTTCTCCTCGACTGAAGAGTTGTCCCCGGGGGGTGGGCTCCTTGCCTCCCAACCCAACTCGGGGCTCGGTCGGGATGGCCAGCTCCACAGGCCTCTGGGAGAATGGATGACCCAAAGCAAGAGCAAGGAAAGGACCTCCAACCGGGTACGCCAACTGCTCCCTGGGCCAACTGGCCAGAGGCCCCTCTCCGGCTCCCGTGCCAGGAGCAGCAGCGGGCAGCCTCACCTGCCCCAGTCCGGCAAGAGCACAGGCCGCAGAGGCAGCTCAGTCCTTTGAATTCCCCAGAGCTGAGAGGTCAGCAGCCCGGGTGGCTCTGAATACATCTTCTGGGTTTTGCACAAGGTTTGGGAGTTCAAAAGAGCCCAGAGTTCTAGGCAGGGCTGAAGAAAACCCCAAGGAGAGACGATGGGAAGGGAGAGGCCCTCGGTGGCTTTGCTAGACACATACTGTACACAAAATCTGATTTGCTTAATAATAAATTTTTAAAAAATGAATGGAATCCTTGAGCCATGATGCGGGCCACGGGGCTCACCGATCAAGCCCAAGGAGGAGCCGTTTCTTGTCCTCCTGACCACTCTCGTTCTTCAGGTCGGAGAACACCTGCGTGAAGTAGTGCGGGTCAGCGTTGATCTGCAGCATCTTGGAGCTCATGAGGGTGATGACGGAGAGGCAGCGGTCCCAAAAGGCCTCCTTGCAGCTCTCCACCAGGAAGGGCTTGAGCGGGTAGGAGATCTCGTTGCCCATGTAGGAGTAGGAGAGGTACAGGCAGGTCAGCAGGATGGCCTGGAGCTCGTGGTCCGAGCCCACCTCGGAGGAGATGACATCCCTGCACAGCATGTAGAGGAAGACCACGTTGGCGGGCGTGATGAAGCCCTGGTCCTGCCAGCCCTGCAGGAGCAGCGAGCGGTCCACGCTGCGCAGCCAGAGCACAGGGTCCGTGGGGGACAGGTGCTTTAGGCGGTAGCACCGGCGGCACAGAAACTCGCCCAGGCAGCGCAGCAGCTCGCTCGTGGACGCCTGGACGATGACACGTTTGGGCGTCCCTGTGGAGGTGAGGGCAGGGTGCGGGGCCTTCTTGACGGAGGAGGAGACCCCGCTCTGGGAGCCCGAGAGCTGGCCGGCAGCGGGTGCGGGCGGCTGGGCCGGTGGGGGCTGGGCGAACGTGGACAGGTTGGCGCACGACAGCGACTTCTTCAGATTCTCATTGTTGAGGTGCGTGATGTTGTTCTGGTAGCTGCTGTTCGGCTGCACCTTCTTGGAGTTCTTCTTCTTGGCCGACACGGCCACGATCCTCTTCCACGGCAGCACGGAGATGATGGAGTGCCGCTTCAGGTTCTTGTCCTTGGCGTTCTTGCTGTTCTGCACGGCCGTGTAGTGGCCCACCGTGGCCGCGCCATCCTCAAACAACGTGGCCTTCCGGTAGCTGGGGGACAGGGACAGCACCGTGCCCATGGTGCCGCTGAGCGCCGGGCGGGGGCCCGCGCCCCTGCGCGCCCAGCCTGCCGGACGGAGGGAGAGAACAGCTCAGCGAGCCCGCGGCGGCCCCGGGCAGGAGTCGGGGGCGCTCCCGGGGGCGCGTGCTGCCCCTTCGGATCTGCGTGGAAAACAAGATGGTTCTCAGCACCAGGCGGGGCTCGGCGCCGCGCTCCCCCACCCGGGCCAACGCGGCCCCCGCGGACTTGGCCCCGGCCCCGCGCCCCCGCGCCGCAGCCCGGCCGCCTCCACTGCGGCACCCCCCGCCCGCCTGCCGCGGCCGCTGCGGTCCGAACAGCCGCGGGAGGGGCCCGGGCGCCGCCGGAGGTGGCCGGGGGGAGGGGTGGGGGAGACCCCCGCCTCGACACCGCGCGCGGCCCTGACCCCGGCCGCGACTCCTCGGGGACAGCTGGCGGCTCCGAGGCGCAGGCTTACCCGGCAGGCGGCGGCGACTCCTGCGCTCCGCGCCCTTCCTCCGCAATGCGCGCCGCGGCTCGGGCCCGCGGTCCCGGCGCTCGGCAGGGCTCGGCGGGGCTCGCGCTCGGCGGCGGCGGCGGCGGCGGCGGCTCCGGAGCTTCTGTCCAAGGTTCTGCAGGCGCCGCGGCCCCGCCCCCCGCCGGCCGCCTTCGCCGCCGCCGCGCTCCCGTTCCCGCTCCCGCCCCGGCGCGCACCTCAGAGGCCTCCCTGTCGGGGACGCGCGCGCGCGCACGCGGCCCACGCGCAGGCCCGGGCTGGCCTGCTCCGGCCTGGGAACCGGGCTGCCGCGGTCCTCAGCTCCAGCCCCCGCGCACGGTGCGGGCAGGGATGCGGCCGCGAGCCCGAGCGCCTCTACTCGCCGCACCCCATCTGGGACCCGGACTCGGGCGGTGGCGGCGGGTACTCGCGGCACCGGCCCCGCCCCGCCTCTCGGGGCCGCCCCTCCCGCACCGCTCGCCGCCCGCTCTGCGCCGCCGCGCCAGCAGCCGCCGGGCCGCGTGAGAGTCCCCGGCGCCCAGCGCTGCCGAGCTCCGGACGGGCGGGGGACGGGAGGGGGTGCGCCGGGGGCGGGGCCGAGGGCCGATCCCGCCCGCCGCCCCGCCCAGACACGTGCTGCCTTTGTTCCCGCCGCGGCGCCCGCAGCAGCCGACCGCGGGGGCGCTCTCCGCCGCGTCCCCGCCCTGGCGACGCGCGGCCCGCTCGGGCTGAGGCTGCCGCGGCAGAAGCCATCCACCGAGGCCGGCTGGGGCCCCGAGATCTCTTTTTCCATTAACATCCTCGTGCCCCGGGAAAGAAGCCTGGAAGCTCCAGGAGGAAGGCCCCGAACCGGGGGAGGTGAATCCTTTGCGGAAGCCGCTCACATCCTGATGGACTGCCCCATCGACTTTCATGTCTCCCCCTCCGGGTGCCTGTATTTCCGCACTTCAGGTAAAGGGCAGGAGCCCGGGTAAATAGAAATCCAGGCCAGAGAGGCGTAGGCAATTCTGGGCTGGTCCAGGTAACAGCGACTGGCTTTCCCCCACCCACCTGGGACGGGGCTCTGAGGCCCCCGGGGTGGGCCACTGCCCCAGAGATGGGCCAATCCTTCACAAACGTGACCTCGACATTTCCAGTGGCCCTCCTATCAGTTACAGTAAAACTGAAGCCACTGCTTTTCCAACCCTTTGATCCTCTGATTTCGATGGTTTTCATGCTAAACACGTTATCATTTGTAGACGTGGTGCCAGTCATTGTAAAATTCTTATTCCAGTAAGAACAGTTCCAGATCCTTCACAAGAGCCATTCTTCATTTGTTTATCTTTTAGTTGGATTCTGGAAACTGATTTAGAGTTATGCACAAACGGGAGACCCAGAAGAGTCAAACCTATCTTCATCCAGTTTATCGCCTCTAGATCAAAAGATAAGTAAGTGGTAATCCAGATTAACTACCAATTCCCGGACTCCAAGCCACTCCAGCCCATGAGGCTGTCAACCTGGGCCAGCTCTGCCAGTGCTTTCTCTGTACGGCCCTAGACAAAACAATGCTGCTATCGAGTCAGAAAGTGTTAGAATGTATATATGTACTACCCAGCAATTTCTTTGTCAACAGTGGCAATTGAAAGCTTTAAAGACTTTGGTGACCATATAATGGAAAATACATTATTGTGTACCCAGAGGGCTACTTCTGAAACATCCACGAATCTTAACTCAGACGCAAACTAACCCTTAGCTCAATGGTCTCTTCCGCCCCCCCTCCACCATGTTCCTCCGTGTGCAGCCTCTTCCTGCTCTTGAGATGCAGGGGTCCTCAATTTGTCTCCTTCCCTACAGGAAGGAGAGTAAGGAGTTTGAAGAAGTAATCTACTCCAGGTCCCCTGGCCCAATGACTCTGTCTCCAAGGCAAAGCCTTTTTTCCCTCCAGCCCCTGGTGGAGAGGCCCAGCTCCCAAGTAGGCCTTTGTCCACACTGCCTCTCAGGTACCCTTCAAATTCTGGTGCTGAGCAGAGGTTAAATGCTTTCCACTTCACAAAATACGCCTAGATATCGAAGTCTGTAAGCCTCGCCTTAGATCCACCCTGTTACCTGTACCTACAAATTTCAGTTCTAGCTATTCCAATTCATGGCAGGCAGTACCAAGGTCCACTTTACCCCACTTCATTTCCCAAACCAAAGCAGCAGGCCCTCGCCTGGCCCTTTTCCAGTCTGGCCACACTGGTATCCTCTCTCGCTGTCGTCCACCCAGCCTTCCCAAGCACCTTCAAGAAAAGCTCTTTGCATTACTACCTCAACCTCGTCACCCTTGTCAAAGGCAAAGCCATGTCTGCAGCACAGCACGAACAAAATGTGCACTGCCAGCCCACTTGCTATTTTGACTGAGGAAAGGGGTTGTCTGGAAGTCCTGTCCACCCCCCCCCTGTTTCCTGGCACCCACCCCCACCCCCCCCCCCCCCCCCCAAGCTCCCATCTCCGCTCCAATTGCAAGGCAAGGAAGATTCTGCCAGAAACGGCAGAATGCAGACCCAGCTGAATGAAGAAGAGCTGTTTTCTTCCCAGTCCTCTTCAGAGAACTGTAGGTAAGAGCTCCAAACCTCACCATCAATCAGCCCTATTCATTCTATAGCCTTTCTCTAGCTGCCAGAAGGGCCAGCCTGCTTGTTCATCCGCACTGTTGGGCTGGTATTCCAAGGTGTCACCAGAGAATCCGTCCTCTGCATGGCCTCATCCCCACGCCACCCTGAGAAAGAGAAGACAAGGCCTCAGCCGCTTACCTTCCAGAAGGGCTCCAAATAAAGCAGGGCTAAGCCCTGGCTTCTGAGGAAGCCATGCCTTGTTCCTTCAGGGATCAGAGCAGCATCTAGCGGCCCTTCTGGGCAGCACAGGTTATGTAATGAGCATGCAGCTGTGCTCCAGCGCTGAGTGCCTCAGCGGCAGCGCCTGACGCCAGCGTGGTCTCATTAGCACACAAGAAACCCTTGGCACCCTGAGGGCTGGTTCCAGGAAGGGTCCCTGGGTGGGGAAACCAGGTCCAGGCCAGCCTATGGGCCACCAGGCCCACTCAACTGTGCCCAGCCCCAGCTTACTTGAGGCCAGGGAGGGAAAGCAGCCCTGGAGGTCTAGAGCAGCACTGTCCAGAAAAATATAACGTGAGCCACAAATGCAAGCCACACAGGTATTTTGAGTATTTTCGAATAACCACATTTTTTTAAAAAAAGGAAGAAGCAGGTGGATTTTAATAATATATTTTATTTAACCCATTATGCTCAAAATATTTCAACATATATATAAAAAAGTTGAGCTATTTTACATTTTTTTCATACTGTCTTCGAAGTCTGGTTTGTTTACATTTGCAATGCATCACACTTGGAACTAGCCCCATGTCGAAGGCTCCACAGCCACGTGTGGCCAGTGGCTGCAGAGTGGACAGCGCAGGTCTAGAGATCGTCAGACCCACAAAGGGAGCAGAGGAAGGGCTGCTGCCAACTGAGCCTCGGGCCTGCCCTATGCTTGGGGAACCCTCCCCTCTTCTGCGGCAGGGTCAGCAAAAAGCAAAATTCTTCCTGCAAGTGAAACTATAGACTCCACAGAACTGAAACAGAGTAACAAAGTGGTTGGGACTGGAGTGGAGCTGGCAGTGATTGCTCCCTCTGCCCCCTTGGCCTCAGAGCCCCTCAAACCACTGCCAGGGTCTGAGGGGCAGTATGAAAATCACTGCTTTTGAAGATTTCAACTAAAAACAAAACCACAACTAAAAGGACTCTCCAGGCACCTGCACTGGTATGACCTCACAGAACCTTCATAGCACACTGCCTTCCAAGGAAGCAGCAGAGGCTCTTCCAGCCCAAACCGCCTGTCCTCACTGGACTCTGTTGCCTTGGAAAACCAGAAGGATCCCTGCACACTGCTTCCCATTTCAGACCTCCCTGACCACCTTTCTTACCCAAAGCCCTCCAGTTTACCCCAAATCTAAAGGTTTCCCACAAAGCAAATGAGGTACCAGAGCTTTGGTGGGTCTAGAAGGCTACAGAGCTGTGCAGACTTGATCAGAAGCCCTCCAGCACTCAAGAAAGGACACTTTTTGAAAAAAAAAAATTGTTTTTATTGGAACTCATCTGAACATCAGATATACCTGGTGTTGGTTAGCAAGAACCGTTTGTACATTTGATATTGATGGTGCCAAAACCAAAACAGTGACTGGACATGATGGGGAGAGATGCTGAGAACAAAAACCTGATTTTGGAGAGGAAAGTAAAAGCCAGTCAGATTCAGTGAGGATGCAAAACCTGGTACAACAAAATCCTTTTACAAAATATAAATTTATTACGAAAACCTGGAAGGATAATCTGAGAAAGGGAAAGAAAGAGAAAAGGAGGCCAGCAGGAGGAGGCATGAGGGGAGGAGTTGAAGAGAAGACGGATGAGAGGAGGAAGGAACATAGCTGGGCACGACAGAGGTGCAGAAGCTTACCGGCCCAAATGGCACGAAAGCCTCACTACGCGATCTTACCATAAAACAAAGCATGCTGAAATACAATGCTCTACCTCCCAGCCGGTCAGTTTCTAAGAGGTAAATAAAGCAGCTCCCTGGGAGGGGGACATGAGGTTGCTTGAAAACCCAACAACAAAGGTTTAAAAAAAAAAAAAAGAAAAGAAAGAAAAACCCACACCCCACAGTCTCATTTCCAACGTTCACTTGTTTAAAAAAAGACTAAATCCATCTGACAGCAGGAGGAGGAGTGGGACAGGGAGAGAAGCTGATGGATTTCAGACAGCCTGACTCCCCTGGAGGGGAAGGAGGGAGGAAGAGAGACACGGGATGGTCTCCTGGTCGAGAGGGGAAGGAGAAAGGACAGAGAGAAGAGCGGAGGAGAAGGGCAATGAAAACACTGACGTCTAATCTAGTTCACTGGGTTAAAAAGAGCCACATGCACAGCAGGCCCCCTGAGGGCCCACACTGCTCCCGTGTGGCCCTGGTGGACACTAGCTCCTGGCCTCGTCCCCATTCCTCCACAGGTCGGCGCAGAGCCGTGCAGGTGCGGCGGCGGTGGTGGCAGCGGCGGGCCCTCTGGCCAGTCTACTGGAGCCGTTGTCGGGGGAAGGGCAGGTGACAGGCCATGTGGCCGGGGAAAGAACACCGAAACGCCTCGTTTCAAATAAAAAAGAAGATAGCAGTCTATACACAGTTGTTTGTTTTGGTTCAGTACAAACAGAATAAAAAGTCGTTGCTTTGATGGTCAGGCAAACACCCAATTCTGAAGAGGAGGAGAGGTGGCGCCCAGCAGGTGGGTCGGAGCCCCAGTGGTTGGCGGGGCACCTGGCTTTGCGGCCCTCTCCCAGGAGGCAGAGAGCACAGCTTTAGGTAGTGTAAGCCTTTTTCCTTTTATTTAGAATAACCTTTTTTTTTTCTTTTTCTTTTTTTTTTAAGCAATTTCCCCACTCCCAAGTTGGGCCAGTAAAGATTACATGAAAACTGGCACATCTATTGGCTGGAATACAGATGCACCAAATGAGGATTTAAAAACTTTCCGAGCGAAAAGTAGAACAAAAAGAAAAAAGAATCTCCTAGCATTTTCCCCCAAAGGTTTCACTCTCCCGCCACACACACTCTCCAAAGGACCGCTACGGATCCAACTCTGCAAGAGAAGACAGAGCAGTGTCAATCGGGGAAGCTTCGAGGCCGCCGGGAGGCTTTCGGTCTCGACAGGCGAAGACGCGCTGCCCGGTCCCGGTCCGGAGCCAGCACTCACCTATGTCAGCTTCTTGGCTTTGTTGTAGAGGGAATCCACTACTTTACTCATGTTCTGAATTGTTTCCAGAGCAGCTTCGTAAGTTTTATCTACTGGGGGTTCATCGAAAATAATCAAGACACCCTCCCCCTGGTCCAAGATCCCTGCAGGAAACACAAGGGCAACCCAGGTAAAAGAGGGGATTAGACACAAAGGCAGGTGAGCAGCTGCCCACTCACTCCCTAGCTACCTCCCTTTCTCCAGAAAGGAGAACCAGAAGTCATCTCCATGTGCCATCTGCACATGTTTATTATGCAGTCTCCTCATCTCCTCACAGGGAGAGAGGAGGGCCCAGGGTCCCACCAGGTGAAACAAACGGAACATATCCTTTCGGGATGAATAAGAGCTTCGTGCGTCAACAGCTTCACCACTGTTACTCACCATGAAATTTCTTGTCAAGAATCATCTGTGACAATTTCCTTTCCACGTCGGCCTAAAATCAAAGCACATGATTAAAGGGACGGGTATCCACTAGTCAAAGATCACACTGACAAGAAAGTTCTGTATAAAAGAGCAAATGGATTGTAAACAAAACAGCAACAATGTAACTCGAGCTCTGAGCTCACAGTCCCCATTCCACACTATGAAGTTGAGGACTTTCCAACAAGGCCCATCGAGAAGAAATGCTAACCGCCTCCATATGCTCCCTTCCATATCCCCACCCCCAAGACAAGCTCAGGACTCCTTACCTTGGAGAGTTTGATGAGGCTAGATATGTGTTCAATCTACAAGAAAAGGCAGAGACATCGACACTGAGAGTCCTACTTCCTCCTCTAACCTGGGGGCTGGGTGGGGGTGTGACAGCTGTGTCTGCTGAGTGTGTCTCCCCAGGAGTAAACTCTCCTGGGTCTTGTTCAGGCCTCTGGTGCTCTGTCCCTCTGCCTGTCTCTCATCACAGACCATACACACTCCCGGCCCACACCCCCCCCTACACAGCATCTACCACATGCACAGTGACCACAGAGGCAAGGAGGGGCCTGTATTCAGGACAAGCAGAGGCAATCTCACCAGCCTCCACCCCATGGCACTCTCACAATTCTTGTTCCTGTGTCAAAAAAAGCCCAAGCCTCTCACCCACCAGAAGGTGTCTTGGAAGCAAGTTCCTGTTCTGCATTGGTGGTGGCAAGCGAGGGGACTAGAGAGGACGCCTAGCCAGAGAACTAGAGTCCCCAGGCAGGTCCTTACCTGAACTCGGGAAAAAGGCTCAATGACTCGGATCAGATTCTGTTCCAGTAAGTTATCATACAACTTGGCCAAGTGTGTACTGATGATTGGGTCATCCCGGAGCTCTGCCCGATAATCTGTCAGGGCCTGCCAAGAAAGACGGTCACAGACATTGGCACAGAGAAGCCCCTGAAGCCACGCCACTCCTGGCTTCCTAAGTAGTCTGCTGGACCTCGGAAATACAGGAACTACTCAAGTTCTAGAGAATTTGAGATGAAAGAAAAGCTAAAACATAGCCTTACAGCTATGCTATAAGGGAGAAGAAAAGAACCATTAGGAACTAAAAGATGGAGCCCTCTCTAGGCACCACCTTTCTGAAGGAAAGCCTTGTGTTGACAGCTCAAAACCGTGTAAGCCCCACGAACTGCTCAGCCTGAAAGCCAAATCCACTACAAAAGCAGTTCTCCACAGGTATCCCACAGAGCAAATAGGGTCTCCGGGGGGGGGGGGGTGATTCTGAGGTTAAATAATGGGAAATACTTGGGGTGCCTGGGTGGCTCCGTCAGTTAAGTATCTGACCCTTGATTTCTGCTCAGGTCATGATCTCAGGGATGTGACAGCGAGCCCCATGTCGAGCTGGGCATGAAGTCTACTTAAGATTCTCTCTCCCTCTGCCCTTCCCCCTCTGTACATGAAAGCTTGCATACCGACTCTCTCTCGAAAAAAAAAAATAAGAAGTAAAAAAATAATGGGAAATACTGAATCTCACAAGTGGCTCGTGGAGTTTTACAAGCACATCAGCATACAGTTCTGCACTTAACAGAAAGCAAAACACCTAATTTTGTTTTGTCGTCCTGTTTCCCAGACCCATACCCCAGGTAACCCCTAGTAACAGAAGTGTCCCATCAGATATCCCAAACTTTAGGATAGAATGATCTAGTCTATTTTGTTTATTCATGTATGTAATTTATTTACTTTGAGGAATGGTCTCAAGATCCAGCCCCATGTCAGCTGTGCTATAAGGGGTTAAGAGAAGCAAGCAAATCATGCCAAGTAAGGAAGTGAAATTGGCAAGAAAGCTCAACCAAGACAATGAATCTTGGAGAGAGCCAGAGTCAAATGGTCTAACCTCTGTCTGCACAAAGTTTTCTTCCTAGATCTAGGTTTGTTTTTAATTAAACTGGCCACTTTACTCAGATTAAGAGAAGGGAGACTCAGCAGAGAATATATAAGTCTCACTCTACTGCTTAGGTATGTTTTTCTCCCTTTTCAAACTTTTGCTAACAATGAGTAAAAGTCACAGGAGGCAAAGCAAGCCTGGAATGTCAACCTCACAGGAGGTGTCTTCTGGTCCATTTGCACATACCAACACTTCTCTTTTGCCCCCAGAGAAGGAGAGTTGGTATTTCTGGAGCTGAAGGAAACCCTACAATCATAACCCAAAGAACAAGTGCCAGGCCTGGTGTCGATCCCTGACATGTGAGCTGTGGGTGCTTCAGGCACCTTCACTGAACCCCAGCTCCCTCAACCATAAAATGCAGAGAAGAAGTATGTTGTGAAAAATCAAAGTGAAAAAGGATGAAAGAACATTTTTTTCAAAGATTTATTTATTTGAGAGAGAAAGCGCACACATGAACAGGGGGAGGGGCAAAGGGAGAGGCAGAAAGTGAAACAGAATCCCCAACGTGGGGCTCGTTCCCAGGACCTCAAGATCCTGTCAGATGCTTACTGACTGAGCCACCCAGGCACCTCCGATGAAAGAGCTTTTTGAAACTGGAAGGTACAATATATAAATGAGGTATTACAACTCAACAAGCTTCACTGTACGAAAGTGCTTATTTCCAGGTTTTGATAATGTACTATAATTAAGATGTAACCATTGGAGAAAACTGGGTGAAGGGTACACAGAATCACTGTGTACTATCTTTGAAAATTCTTTTGAAACTATAATTATTTACAAATAAAAGGTTTTTTTAAGTATGTAAATGTCCCTCTCCTCCACCCATTCCCTACCAACCCAATACCATGCTTACCTTTTCAAAATCTGCCAGTGATCTGTTCTTGCTAGCCTGAGCCACACATTTTAATGCTTCTGTCTAAGAATAAAGAGAAAAACAGTGACAGCGATCTATTCTGCACACTCACATCCCATCCAATCAATGTCCTAAGCAGTATGCTATGTCCACACAACTTCTGGCTGCAAGAAGATCCTGCCTCACCACCGATCTTCTTCAGAGGCCGGGGAAGAGAAGCTAGACCACCACCCCTGTGTCCCAACCAGTCTCCATTTGAAATCTGAAATTACTTAAAAATACTAGGAAATAAAAAGTTAAAAAGGAAAAAAAGGCCCTTACATAGCATTCTCTAAAGATGACAAGCTATAAGAAACAATGACCAGAGACCTGTGATGTCTTTCCCCCTCCTCCAAGGCTGCTTACCCCCAAAGCCCACAGATTCTTTCCTGCCCTTAGCCTCAGGTCGTACCTCTGCTTCATCAAGTCTTATTCTGCTATGTGTAGTACAGAGCCTGAGCCAGGGTCTACTTTCATTAAGGTTGAGCCAGCAAAATTCCACATACTGCACTCAATGTTAAAATGCCACAGAGAGAAGAAGGTACAATCAGTGGTTGAGGTCACCTTCTAACTTGATTATAAAAGGCACGTCACCAACCTATCAAGTCTCTACTCAGCAAGAAATCTACAATCTTTCTGGGAGTCTGTGCTGACTTCTGCTTAAAAGCTGTCATCAAGGCACAAAGGACCAGAAGGAGCTCCTCTGGTACCAGCCTATGCACTTACATAAGGATGGTGTGTGTTTTATGACAGACTTTGACATGGTGCAAAACTAATCATTAGTGTATTGTGTGTCAGCATTTGTCCCACAGACAGAACAAATATCAAATGAGTTAAGCCTGAAACTAAGAGCCAGATAACCCAAGTTTAAAGTCTGGCTCCCCCATTTAATAGTTACCTGACCCTGTCCTGGACACTTGACCTCTCTTAGCCCGTTTTCCTCAACTCTAATTCTAAATAGGGCAGGGAGTCCTTCACTGTAGTAATAACAACTATTCCTGTGGTCAAAACTAGGATCCCAAAACTAGGACCATTCGTAAAAAAGGAGGAAACCATCTGTTGTGGCCATTCCTCCAAAGATATGAGATTGCTAATGTGTCCGTTGTTTAGAGACAACTGCACTTGAAATCTAGAAAGATAACTGTTACTTGACTACTGATAATCAGACAAAGGACAAAGAAGAGATGGTCCAGGAGCCTGAGACCATCTTTACACATCATACTCATACCTACTCAGGCACAAAAGGGACTAATGACTATCAAAGGTCTTTTGAACCACGCTCAAAACTCAGGACCTGAGTGAAAACGTACTTAGAAACACTTGGGTGAGCTTTCAAAACCCAGTTTCTGGGGTGCCTGGGTGGCTCAGTTGTTAAGTGCCTGCCTTCAGCTCAGGACATGATCTCAGGGTCCTGGGATGGAGTCCCATGTTGGGCTCCCTGCTCAGCAGGGAGTCTGCATCTTCTACCCCTCCCTGGTCCACTCTTTCTCTCTCTCAGATAAACAAATAAAATCTTAAAAAAACAAAAAACAAAAACCAGTTTCTGCACCAAGCACTTTGACCTCCCTATAAAGCACAAGTGCACCAAACCTTAACAGCCTCCAAACTCCTGGAGAACCCAACACTTCATATTCTGCACATGTTAAGTTTTTAAGTCAGGCTCATGATAGATAAATATTTTTGGTCAAAGCTAAATGCAGCCTAACTCATACAAATGCTACCGTTCAGTTCTAGAACTCCCTTAAACCATCTGACATCTGTAAGAGCACCGCAAACGGACTCTCCAGGCCAAAGATTTAATATAGAAAATACACAGAATAGGCTTACAGGAAAAGGGGTGGCAGAGGGAATTGGGTGGGGGGACACTCAGAGAATATGGAATAGAGACTTGAAGAGCACTGGTCCCACCAGGCATCATGACGGATGACGTACTGGTTTCAAGTAAGTAGTGATGAGAACTGCAGTCAAGGCATTCCCTACCTGCCTCCCCGCATACCGAAGTGCAAGCTTCCCGCTCACCAAAGCCTGGACATCTTCTGGGCTAGAAAAAAAAAAGACAAACTTGGTCACTGCTCCAGGATGTTATGCTTCTAAGTATAGGTTCAGGCAAATGTCTTTATCTCAAAATTCCACTGAGAAGACTGCCCACGGAGATGAGACGCCTCACCCCAAAACCCATTATGTCCCTCACCTCACAGAAGCCAGGCTTTCGCTACTCTAGGCCCAGGCTCAGCACTGAAGAGTAGAAAAACTCCAGCATTAAAAAGAAAGTCACACTGAACAAACCAAAAGTAATAAATTCAAAAGGCAGGATGATAAATTTAAGTCAAATCCCCGGACAACAGGTCTTGTTAAAACACAATCCCTGTGTAATGCAAAGATCCAAAAAGTCCTAGTCAAGATCACATTTATTCCTAAACGAACGTGGATAAATTCTCCAGAATTCCTTATAAAAAGATCTGTCCTACTTGCTGTTGTTCCCCTTCTCAAACCTCTCAACTTCTTCCTTAATGCACCCCCATTCTGGGTGGCCCAGGGGGCCAGTGCTAGACTGTAAGCTATTTCCAGGCCCTCTGTCTGATGCTCAGCAACTCCCTGGTCAGAATAACTGCAGGGTGACGAGAACAGTCCATGAGTCTGGAAAAGAGATTTCTCTCATCTGTCTTCCCAGTTCTCAAAAACTAGCAAGCAAAAGTGCTCTGGGGAACACCTTCAATCCTCCCACTCTTATGTCAACCAGTCCCACAGGCGGCAGCTGCTGCTTCTAACCAGCTAAACTCCCTGTGCAAGCTATGTCTGCATGGCAGAAAACCAAGGTGAAGAACCTGAGTTCTCATAACCCCAAGTTAACAGGCACATACGTGTTGAGCATGATTTTGCACAGCAACATGTACTTCAGAGATGTGATGGCCTTTGGGCTATCGATGGAATCATAACCCTCAAATGCCTCATAGAAATAGGAGTATGCAGTTTTCCAATCCTTCTCTTCTGCTGCATGGATAATACCTGGACATCGAAAAGATAGGAGTAAAAACGATATAAAATAACAGAACCATCGAAGATCAGAGCTGGGGAAAGCCTCCAAAATCTATCCCAATGCCACCTATATAATGATGAGGTCAGGAAAGGTTAAAGGACCTGCCTAAAGTCACTGCCAGCTAGTGGTAAAGATATAATGAGATCTTTAATCTCCCAGTTTCAATGTCATCTTAACAATATAAATCCCAAAAAAGTTAGAAACCCTACTTAAAAGGGATCCTAAAAACTATGCACTAACATCTTTCCCCATACTTCTCATTACTATTATGGTTCTGCTATCTTTTGAAGCCACTAGAAAAGGCCACAGTTACCCTTCAGGACATCACCCTCATATGTCAGGAAGTTGAACCAAACATCCTTGGACTGCCTGCCTAAATAACCTGTTTTAATAACATTTAAGATAGCTTTTCTAAGCTTGACATTTTTGTATGTGAGCTCTCAAAAGAGAAAAAAAAAATCCAATTTCTTATACTCCTGCTTCAGATAGTTGTCATTTATAGATGTGCTCTTGCCTAGAACAATCAATATATAGATTTCATATAATACCAGATCCATGAAATTAATTTAACTGGACATGGTTAAGCAGTATTTCCTCAGGCTGAGATAGAACAGTTTATCTAAACAAGCTTCAACCATTTAGAAGTTGGGTTGATTCCAATGAGGCTAACTTTGATTGAACTTGCTATTACTTCCAACCTGTGCTATCCAACAAGAAATTTAGTTCCAGGATGCCTGGGTGGCTCAGTGGGTTAAAGCCTCTGCCTTCAGCTCAAGTTATGATCCCAGGGTCCTGAGATTGAGCTCCGCATCGGGCTCTCTGCTCAGCAGGGAGCCTGCTTCCCTGCTCCCCACTCTCTCTGCCTGCCTCTGCCTACTTGTGATCTCTCTCTGTCAAATAAATAAATAAAATCTTAAAAAAAAAAAAAAAAACCCTTAAAAAAAAAAAGAAATTTAGTTCCTCCTAGCTTGGGAGGCATCTAAGCCCTCCGAGTGTGTGAATCCGTTCTAACTCTGCTTCAGCCCCTTATGAGGTTACAGACTTCAGCCCCACCTGTTTACCACAGTGCTTCCCAACATTTTTCACATTGAAGTACAAAGACAAAGTATTCAGCAACTTGAAGTAAAAGGATAAAACTGCTTACACATGACCCAAGGGGACAATGTATCAGCACATTTTTAACCCACCTGTCACATAGCTATGTGACTCCACGCCATCTGGGGACTTAATACCATTTATTGCATATGATATGTGCCACACTCCAGTACTTTTTACTCTACCCAAGAAGCCTCTCATTTTGAGGCTAAAGGAATCAGACCCTTGTTCTCTCCTGTTCTTACCTATAGAGAGCTAGAGAAACTCCACCCTTCACTTGAGCTCCTTTAAGAATGTCCACTGAACTAATAACACTACTAACCTAGAGGGGATAAATCCCCATTCCCTTACCTCCTGGCCCAGAGCTGGAAGAGAATAGACCAGATTCACAGTAAAACTGGTTAAAAAAAAAAAAAAGGTAAAATAAGCCCAAGAACTGGTATACTGCTTTCCCAAATACATTAATAAATAGGGCCTACATTAGGAGTCCAAGCATCATGGCTAGTATATGAGGTTTATTATTTTAAAAAAAAAAAAAAAAAAAAAACTAGACTGTCACTCATTCAACACAGGTATTAACGAATGTCTACAATTTGCCAGGCACCGATAAATGGTTACTACAGAGGAAATATGAATAAAAGGCGCTCATGAAGCTCTTAGTCTCAAAGTGGGAAAGATGGTCATCAAAACAGAAACAAGATTAGGACCACAATACATACAAAAGAACATAGCTTTGAGAGGGGAAGTCCAAAGGAAAAGGTGGCACTAGAGAGGGTTTACAGAGAACTGATCTGTTTACATGAACTGGATCTGGAAGGATACATGCGCGTTTGCCAAGGGGATTGATGAGAAGGGGAATTTCCATGCAAAGAAGACAAAATACAGAAAGGCACAAAAGCAAGAACACATGAAGTCATTTGGTGACTAATGGAAAGGAAAAGATGCTTTCCTTCTGCATACCCGTTAAAGTAAAAAGTTAAAGTAAAATGGAGCCTGGGGATAATGGGGAATCACTGAAGAATTTCAGAGGGATTACATGATCTGATTTGTGTTTTGAGAAAAATGACTTTGGGGCCAGGTTTAAAGAAAAAGTAGATCAGGAAAAGGGATCAGGAACAGTCAGATCAGATCAGCAGAAGATTGCTCCAGTGGCCTAGGCCTTCACCACAGCAGTAATCAGAGATGGAAAAGAAATGATGGGTTTAGAGACAGACCCCACCTCATCTAACAACTGAGTGGATACAGGAATTAAGAGAAGAAAGGAGTCAGAATTGCTCCAAAGATAATAGCTTGAGCAATTATCAAATCAATGATACCATTACCTTGAGTAGGAAAAAAGGTATAGGGAGGAGTTAGATAATAATTTTGCTTTTTGACATGTTGAGGCTGAGACACTTACGAGGCATTCAGGTATGTATGTCCACTATGCAGGTAGAAATCTGAATCTAAAATTTAGGAGACAGAAGCTACCAAAGATCTAGGTAAGGAGACCACTAGGGGCATGCAGCAGCTAAAGCCATGGGTGAATACAGCATTTTAGACAGGAAACAGAGAACAGGAAGGGGAAAAAAAAAAACTAAGAAAACAACATGAGGAACGCCCACACTTAAAAGTCAGAAGGAAGAGGAAACAGCAAAGTGTGGCCAGAGATACCCAGTCAAGGGAGCAGAATGAGGAAGAGAGTGATGTCAAAGTAGCCTATGGAGTGTTCAATAGGGTTGACTTTCCCTAAAAGTCAGAGGTTATTAGCGAGTTACTGACTTCTTTCAAGGAGTCAAAGAGACCCCAAAGTATGCATACTCTTTCAACTTTTTCAAGAAACTTGAAAGGAAAAGAAGACAGCAATTTAGAAAGGAGAAAGGGCTGTGCTTTTTGCAGCTGGGCAGTTCAAGCACTAAGAGGAAGATACAAGTAGAGAAGAAATACTGAAGACTTAGAATGGAACAAAAGGACAGGGGAAAGAATCATTCTTCATATGGAGTAAACTGGGCTGTGATACAAATTCTGGAGAGGAAATGTTTAAGCATGACCTCTATTTCCTCTGTGAAATCTGATGCAAATTCACCTGTTATCCCTTAAGGACAGGCATAATGAAAGAGTAGCAGCTTAAAGAAAGTACCAATACTGGTCAAAGTGAGGTACTGCAGTAAGAGCTTCACATTCACCATCACACTCAATCCTCACCACAATCCTATGAGGAGGCATGATTATTATCACCATTTTACAGATGAACTAAAGATAAATTAAGTAACTTGCCCAAAATCACACAGAACTAAAATTTGACAGAATCAAACTGACAGAACCAAAATTTCAACCTAGGAAAGGTGGTTTGGAGAGCTCCTGTTCTTAATCTCTGTATGACAAAATAAATCATTTGCTATTCATAATACCGGATACACTGGTAGTGCAGGCATTCTAAAAGATTGCAGGGAGGTAACACCAGGGCTTCCACTCGTCTTCTGCCTCCAATTCCAGTGCTCCTTCCATAATGATGACAAACTATGACTAATAGAAGCTGCTGACCACGAGAAAAAGCATTCCACTGCCAATCCATGGCCTTTGAGCCCCAATATTAACACCCTCCTTCAGAAAGGAATCCCCTACACTCCCGTGAAATGCAGGGTAGGGAAGGAGGCCTTCCTTAACCCTGATCTGAGGCCCTCTGGGAAAGTCCAACATGCTTTACCAAGGTCTCCAAGTGACAAAAGACTTGGGTTAGTCTAACCCTGGAGAGAAATCATTCCCCCTAATGAGTGACTCAGGTGGAGGTTAAGGAGCTTTTTAAACCTGTTGAGCATCTTGGAGCTAACAAACAAACAGGCTGCCTGGACAACCACAGGTAAGCATGTTCTTAGAACAGACAGTTAACAAGTTATTAGAAGGAAAGTACCCTTCTAATTCAGTTTCTCTGAGAAGCCTGAGCGGAATCAGCCAACTACATTCTCTATCCCCATCCGCCACTCCCCACTGTGAAATAAGAACTTTAGGAAAACAGCCCAGGAGTAGGTAGGGTGTTACCTGACTGCATATCCAAGGTCGCCTGCAATTTAGGGGGGCAGTAGATAGCATTTGCTGTAGTTCGAGCAGAAGTTAAGGCAGCTCGGGCTTTCGGCAGGTTGCTCAGGGCATGGTATGTTTTGCTTTCTAAAAGCTGTACTTCCACCAAAAGGGCTTTGTCATCCATCTTTTTCAACTCCCGCAGCAGCTGAGAACCTGGAGCAGGAAAAAATACATATCCCTTTGTTAGCCATAATCTTAATACTGTAACATCTCACTCTCCCACCCTCACAAGAACACTCAGGATAAAGAAAACTGCCTGAACTCATAGAGGGGGTCTATCTGCAAGCATTCAATTTTTTTTTTACTGATGTGCTATCTTCCCAAAGAGAAACAGATCTCTTTGAAGTTTTCAGCATACTAATGACAATATTAGAGCCAAAAGTCCTATAAGCTTCCTCCGAAGATTTGAATACAATGAGAATCTCCACCCAGAACACGCCGAAACTAGTTATCTGGTTCAGACAGCCACTCAATCTCATTCTCTTCCTGTCTAGCAATCATACAAGTACATACGAAATGGCAGCCACTAAGGTTGGAGGAGGAAGGAAAGAATTCTGGACGTGCGAATGCTCTCCAAATACACCTTCTTCCCATCTCAGATGAGAAAATCAAATTCAAACAGACTTGCATCATATATAAAAATTAACTCAAAATAAATCAAAGACCTGAATGTAAGAGCTAAACCCATAAAACACAGGAGTAAATCTTTGTGATCTGCGATTAGGCAATGATTTCTTAGGTATGATACCAAAAGCATAAACAATAAAAAAACAATAAATGGGACTTATGGGCACCTGGACAGCTCTGTTGGTTAAGCATTCAACTCTGGATTTTGGTTCAGGTCATGATATCAGGGTTGCTGAGATCAAGCCCTGCATCCGGCTCTGCGCTGGGCATGGAGTCTGCTTAGGATTCTCTCTCTCCCTCTCCCCACTGGCCCACCCTCTGCTTGCACTCATGCATGCATTCTCTCTCAAAAATAAAATAAGATTAAATTAAAAATAAAATTTAAATTAAAAATAAAAAATTTTAATTTATAAGAAATTAAAAGATAAATTAAAAATAGGCTCTAAATAATAAATAATAATTAAAAATAAATGGATTTTAAATTAAAATATGCCTCGAAGGACATTATTCAGAAAGTGAAAAAGCAATTCCTAAAATCGAGAAAAAAATTTGCAAATTTTTTTGCAAAAAGTAAGGGACTTTTATCCAGGATAAACAATAAAAACACAAACAATCCAACTAAAAAATAAGCAAAGGATTGGATAAACACTTTTCCAAAGACATACAAATGACTAAAAAGCACATAAAAAGATGCTCAACATCACCAGTATTAGGGAAATGCAAATCAAAACCACAATGAGATACCACCTTCACCCCCACAAATATGGCTAAAACAAAATGTGACATACCCACCCAATGGATATTCAGCAAAAAAAACAAATACAGTAGTGATACACACTACAACATGGATAAACCTTGAACACATGCTAAGTGAAAGATGTCAATCACAAAGACAATATATTATATGACTCTATTTATAGGAATTGTCCAGAACAGGCATATCCACAGAGGCAGATTAGTGGCTGCCTGACAGGGGAGGGAATAATGGGAATAATAACTAATGGGTACATGGGTACAAGGTTTCCTTTTCAGAGTGATGAAAACGTTCTGAAATCAGATCATGGGGATGAATATACAACTATCTATGAATATACTAAAAACCATGGGATCATACATTTTTAAAAGGGTGAATTTTATGGTCTATGAATTACATCTCAATAAAACTGTTATGGTGGGGCTGGCTGGCTCAGTCTGAAAAACATGTGACTCTTGACTTCAGGATTGTGAATTCGAGCCTCACACTAGGTGTACAGATTAATTGAGCAAATAAAACCACAACAACAACAACAAAAACAAAAACCACTTTTTTTTTAATGCTACTATTTGTTTGAACCAAATGAAATGCCATTTTGCAAGATAAAAACTGAATATTGGCAATTTTTTCAACTTAATACATCATAAGAAGCCATGATCTTCCATCCGGGGAAAATAGTCCAAATCTACCAATTAAAAAAAAGAAAAAGAAAAAGCAGCAGGCAAAAATGACAGGGTGTTCAAAGGCCACACAGGGAAAGGTTTTAGTCAGCCCACTCTAGCCACCATATACATTTGTACCAATTTATTTCTTGAGTTACAGTGTAATTATAAACAAGTATAATAAACATAATAGTAAAACACGTGCAGTTAGACCCTTTGGTTTTCTAAATTTGACAGATTAACTCTGGTTAGTTACTTAAAACTTGCAAATGGCATTTCTCCATGACAGAGTCAGTAAATGCAAAGCCACTTTAAATCCTTAGAAGTAGGCAGAACATATATTATTAATATGTAACCATTAAGAGTGGCCAGGTTCAGAATAAATTTATTTAGCCAGCTAAGATGCCTTATTACTTTCTACCAGCTTACTTACCCAAATGCAATGCTTCCTGGTACCTCTTGGTATCAAAGTACAAAGACACCAGTCTTGCCTAGGAAAGAGAAAAGGCATTGACTGATAGAAAGAAAGAAAAAAGCCAAAGAAAGAAATCAAAGATTGACAGTCATAGAACTCTTACTGTTGAATATACAAGTTCTGGAGAGAGCACCAAATCTAGCCTAAGCAACACTACAGTCCATCTGCCACGATGGTCACTGACTATGATGTTTACGGGGCTGCTGCTTACTTCTCTGAGCCACACAAGCAAGTATTCTCATGAGCGGAACTATTATCAATAATCTTTGGGTGCCTGGCTAATACAAAATTACTGAAAATACTTTTGACCAGAATGGTATCACTTGCATTCACAGTCGATCTAATGCCTAGAGACCTGAAAGCAGCACTAATGTAGGCACATTACCTCCAAAGCTTGGCGTAAGAAAGTTCGTTTCTCTGATTTGGCCCATTCGATGCACTCTAAACACAACTCGACCTGCAACAAAGAGACAACACATGCAATATTATGTCCTCACATTCTTCCTAAAAACCTCGCTTTGGAGAACAGCTTTAATTCCCTCCTATATAATATCCATGTTGCTCTACTTAATGTCTCAGGGGACATGCCTTAATCTACAGTATCTCACTGTGTAATGGCTATATCATAATGGAGAACCAACTCGGCATTTTACACAGAAAGTATCGTTGCACTTAAGAACTGTGTTCTTTTGAAAAAGAGCTTCCTCTCCAAGATTCCTCTTCTACCTTCCCAAGATGGACCCATAACTTTCAACATCTATACCCTGAAATACAGATTTCTACAATGGCTGAGAAATCTTTAAAGCAGAAATTTCTCCCTAAATAGCTGCAAATAGTAATGGCGATGTGTTAATATGAACCCATTGGTAATAAAGGTAGCAATTCTCAGCCTAAGCACAAATGCCTTGTTCCTAACAGTTGCCTGTAACACTCAAAAGGCCCAGCTGGCTCTTCCCTTTCTGATACTAAGTGCAGCTAACCAATTCATCACCACAATACAATACACTTAGCATGTATTAAAGGGAATAAAAAGAAATTACAATTAGCCTAACACTTAAAAGGGCTTTAAGACTTTATTTTAAACTGCTTTATTTTAAACTTTATTTTAAACATCATAGTCAAAAAAGAAGTCTGCAAACTTCTTCTTTTGCTTCATGCCATGAAACCAGCACCTGGCTGGTTCAGTTGGTAGAACGTAAGACTCTTGATCTCAGGATTGTAAGTTCGGGCCCCTTAACTCAAACTAAATGTTTGGAGCAGAGCCTACCTAAAAACATAATGAATAAAAAAAAAAAAAAAAGGTGCTTTGAATCCCCAGTTCTATCTGCCACCCAAGCAGTGAGATAATATGCAAAGTAACTGATTTAAAGCAGTGTTCAATGCTAGATGGTCTCCATGCCATCAGGTATTTGTAACATATTAGCTTTGAGAAACTACATTTTAAAGTACTGCAGATCTGGGCACCTGGGTGGCTCAATGGGTTAAAGCCTCTGCCTTCAGCTCAGGTCATGATCCCAGCGTCCTGGGATTGAGCCCCACATCGGGCTCTCTCCTCAGCAGGGGGCCTGCTTCCCTCCCTTCCTCTCTCTCTGCCTGCCTCTGCCTGCTTGTGATCTGTCAAATAAAAAAAATAAAAATAAAAAATCTTTAAATAAAAAGTACTGCAGATCTTTTATCACTTTTGTTACTGCAAGTTTTATATTAAGATTCCTAAACAGAGAATAAGATTTAAAAAAAAAACAAAAAACCAACTAAACTTTCTGCTACAACAGATCTTAGTTACAGTTAGATCACCAACTAACTGCTGATACAACAGATCTTTACGTATATCTAAAGTTCTCTAAGGGAGATGTTATAAGGAAGGAAAATGACTAGCACATATAATTCAAATTGACAGATCTTCTGCCTTTAGATCCCAAGTCCAAGCTCAGTAAATAAACAGATGACATTACATGGTATTTGGAGGATTCACCAGTGAAAGACTCAAAGGAACCTTTATAACTCACTGAAGCCCCCTGGTGGCTACTTAATCTCCGGCACTAAACTCAACCGACCTAAAAATTTTACAAAAACTAAATTAAAAGCAAGTCAACCACAATTTCAAAGTTTTGAGTTATGTTCTGAAAAGCAAAATTCCAAGTAAGATTTCTGTTCCTGATGTGAATGGAACTGAAAACACTTTGCTGAATGTGTTTAACAACAAAAATACAAGAGTCCTTAGTCCTAATGTGTCTTTGGAGGGCTAAGAAATGCTTACCGTCCCAGTTCTACCCAGGGAGCTTTTTTAAGAATATAAAAATGGATGCAGAGGCTCCTGACTCAGTAGTCTGGAATAGAGCCTGGCCACTGAGCTGCAGCTCTCTAGTTGAGAAAACACTGAACTCTACTCCATCATCTCAACTGTCCCCATTTCCCGAGTCCAGATGTGAAGTGACTCACTCAAAGTCACATACCAGCTGCTAGGATCAGAACTTGACCCAGTGCTTCTCCAACACTCTTGTTCAGGTCCATCTGTTATCCATTACTGGGTGCATGATTTGCACTATCTAGGACTTTAATTGGTAAAACCAGCACCTCAAATTTAAGGAAAAATTTTGAAGGCCATTGGCCTTGCTACACAACTATTTTTTTTTTTTGGCTTTGTGCTTTGTTAATGCAGATAATGACTAATAAAGAGGATAAGAATATTTAAGAAGCCACTGCTTCTGGAGAAACCCCTTATTTGAGCACAAAAGCTTGAAGTGACAGAAATCAAACATTTAAGTTTATTTTGTTTTTTTAAAGATTTTATTTATTTTGACAGAGAGAGAGACTTGTGTGCAAGCACACAAGCAGGGGGAGCAGCAGACAGAGGGAGAAGTAAGCTCTCCGCAGAGCAGGGAACCTGATGTGGGGCTCGATCCCAGGACCCTGGGATCGTGACCTGAGCTGAAGGCAGACACTTAAAAGAATGACCCACCCAGGCACCCAAGATGTTTAAGTTTTAAATCGATACACTTAACCATTTTTTAAAATGTCTTCAATAACTAGATCTGTATGGAAGAATAATAACTACTAGTCCAAGTTTTAAATTCTCCAGCAAACTCCTTTTTTCCATGGAAATAACTGTTTCAGTAATGGGATTCGATGTAAGGTTTCTTTAAATGTGCTACTGTGGTGTCAGGTGGATACACGATACCAAAAATGGCTTCCCCTGGGCAACTACCCAGAGATCCCTGAAAGGTAAGGTTAGTTTTGAAATTCCAGTTCACCATTTGGCAAGTGTCTGGCTCAGTCCCCTCTTCACCCTGTTCCTCTACCCCCCACTACTTTACCAACCGGCCCATCCTCACTCTCCCACCCACCCTCTTACCTCACACATGCTCCTCCCTTTCTAGGCTGCAAACCTCAATGCTGCAATTCACTCAATCCTAACCTGATTCCTACCACCTACTGGAATATAGCAAGCTAAAAACTGTTTTGGAGATCTATCCGACCTACGGTTAGTCCCTAAACAGAAACAGGCAAGGAAAATCCCCTCCTCCATCCTCTTGGGTACCAAACTCCCCAACACAAAACTCCTAGCTCTCTTAACAGTGTCTGCAAACTTCTTCTTTTGCTTCATGCCATGATACTATCATGACTTGATTCCCTATCCTTTCCCATCGCTCAAAGAATTTTTCAAACAACTCAGAATGTTTCAAGAGGAACATGTAGCTCCAATTTCTCCAAGTCAGAGACCCTGAGTCACCTAGAGAAATGTAATAACACTTAGGCTTATTTCTCAATTCAATAAATTTATGTCTTAATTCAACAAAGTATCTCCTAGGCATCAAACATGGGGAAGCATCGAACATGGCATTATCCCTACATCCCTCTAACAAACATGAGTTCTGTAGCTCCTCTGGGCCAACCTACTCTAAGTGCCAAGGAGACGGCATGGGACGGGACAGAATAGCTATCCTCATGGAACTTCCGAGGAGAAAACAGATATTAAAAAGGAAAATAAATATGAAGAAAGGTAAAGCAGACTGAATATTTTAGATGGGAGGGACTAACCAGACACAGAGCCACATGAAAAAGGCCAGTAAATCCCACTAGCCAATTATAGGAGAGCGCTGAATTCTGATTTAAGGGACCTCCACAAAGGAACAGGAGAACTGCTCATTACACAAATGCAATTCCATCCACTGAGTCAACTCTATGCTACGGAAAGGGACAAATTCCAGAGACTTCAGTGTGTAATGGAGCAGCTTTGATAATTAACTCTTTCTGCCTAAAAAGTTCCAAGGAACATGTATCAGTCTGTCTCAAACTAACATTTTTTGGTCAGCACATTATAAGGCACCCCATTTCAAACCAAAGATGGTGTTGCTTTTTCATGAGAACAAAGTATAATCTTTAAAAAAAAAAAAAAGTTAGGGTTAAATAAGACTAAAATCCCGTTAAAGTCATTTTTTCTTTTTTATTCTTAAAAATAATTCCAATGCTTTGGTTCCAAAGACAGACATCTAAATATTAACTCTTTTTGATCTACTATAATGAAACATAGTTCTGCCACAAATGTGAAAACTTTCCTACAAATGAATTTTTCTACAAATGAAGTAAGTTTATGGTGTTTAAACTAGGCCTCAAAGAATCATTAAGGCAAGAAGGCAGATTTTACAGAAGACCTGATTTCAAAGTGGGATCTATATGTCCTAGATTTCTGAAATTCCTCATTATTTACTCGGAAAGCTACTGTGCCCTTTCATACTTTTTACTTGTACACTCACGGAGGCCAGAGCAAACAATCAGACATATAACCAGCCAGCTATTCCTACCCCGTCCTTATATTTCTTGACATTTTATATATTTATCGCCTGCCTTCCTCTTTAAAATATAACGCCCATGAGAATACTGACTGTGTTTCTACAAATGTATCCCCAATATATGTAACAGTGTTTAGCACACTCCCTGCACTCAGTGAATATTAAGCAATGTATCTATAGGAAAGACAACTATGGTCTTTCTACCAACAGTATCCTGCTTGAATCTGCTGCTTCTTACAGAGTACGTTTTAACTTTGGTAGTGTCTCCTCCTGAACTGCAGAAAATATAGCTATCTTCAAAAAGTTCACAAGAGGCTCCCTGATTCCAAAGAGGCACTCTTCTGAATGGTTCAGGGTCTGGTCTGAACTCGTAGAGGACATGTACAGGTACACCGGAGTCACTTCTGCACACATGAGACACAAACAGATGGATGCTCACCCCTCCATAAAGGCATATATGCAGTACAAAACACGCCAAGAAGGGATGCCACAGACTTATTTTGTGCTCACGAAGAGCTTTGCGACACAGAATGAAAGGTACCACAGACACAGAAAACATTACAAAGGTGTGGCAATACAATACCTCAAAGACAAGAATCAGTTTGTGACCCTGATGTAATGAGGATTCCAGGGACCACTGACAATCTCCACTTACAAAGCAAAGCATGGAACAGACCCAAAGTATCAAATGCCCTGTAACAAAGAGAAACTGACATGATAAGTCCTGAGCTGTCCTCCCAGCTGTCCCTTCCACATTAGTACCACAGTGCAGGCAGGCATTGCTTTCACTGAAACACTTTTTTTTCCATATCGTCTACCTTCTGCCTTTAAAGTAGCTTACCTCCTGCCCTGTAGCTGCTTCCATATCAAGAAACAGATCAAGAAGAGATCGGACCAGGCGAGCTGCCTTAGCCTTGCTGATGGAATTCAAGAAGGGTCGCACATACTTCAGGAGTCCTCCAAGCTCTGTGTGGAAGGCAATTCAGAAAAGAAAAAGTAAGTATCAATATCAGAGACAAAATACCCATTAAAATAGTGACTCAAGATCATAAAATCCATCCTTATGTCACTGCAATCATTCTAAATAATGTATAGTAGGAATTTAAAACATCCTTAGCAGGTATCAGGGTAGCAAAAATGAGTAAGCAATATATACTAAATTTGTATTCCATTCTGCACTCAGCTACTGGAGTACTATGAGGGCCCTGGGAAAATCTCACGTCTCTTGGCCTCATTTACCCATCTTAATGAGAGATAAACAGCAAAGTACTCATGGTCTCAGAGCACAGTTTTCTAGAACATTAAATATGTTGTGCCTCTGACACCTGAGGTAAAATCACTTCCTCACAACCGGTAAATTCGATGAGGTTATGAGAAGGGTGTTTTGTGGTTGTTGCTGAATTTCCAAGTCCACCGTAGCAGCTCCCCCTTAAACAGATGAAGATGTTCAATTCCAGGGTCCCTTTTCCTCCCCTCCCGAAGTTCTCCCCAGTTTAGCCTTATAGCAATAGCACTTTCCTGGCACCGAATAAACTTTTGACAGAAAACTTAGGGTGTTTTCTCCATTTATCTGTAAGGCCTGAGTCTTAAACTATGAACAAAAAAGGAATCTACCACAGAAGTTTTCTTCCCCTTGTATAGGAAAAAAAGGTGACAAGTCATTTTAAGGGAGCATCTTTAGAAACAAGAGTAAAAATGAGAATATTCCAACTTGTTAACTACGGAAGTACTTTTGGAATGTAGGTTACAATTACTTTAGTGCCACCGCCTCTTTAATATTCTCCAATTGTGGACTCACCCTCCTGAGGATTCTAATTCAGGGCAAGCAAACCTCCCCCTCCTGAGAATGCTAATTCAGGGTCCTGAAATCCTCATCTGCCTGAACAGTCACAGGATGCCTGGGACTGTGTCAGGTACGAAAGGAACTTAAACAGTGAAAAAGTTCATCTTTTCCTTCACTCCCCAGTACTCACCTTTGATTCCACTAAGATTTTCCCCATTCTGCCCCTCCACTCACCCCTGCATAAACTAGACATGTGTCTGCTTTCACACCTTGTTTCTGCTGCATTCCCATGCAGAATTTCTCCCCCATCTTCTCGACCTATGTAAATCTCAGATGTCCTTTTAGGCCCAGCGAAAGTCCTATTGTGTCTTGCAAACCAACTCCAGGCTGCACTGATTTCTCCTTCTCAAATTCTTTTTACATTTGTACAAATTTTAATTATACAATCACAGCTTTTTAAAAGTAGTTTAGTACAGGGGCGCCTGGGTGGCTCAGTGGGTTGAGCCGCTGCCTTCGGCTCAGGTCATGATCTCAGAATCCTGGGATCGAGTCCCACATCGGGCTCTCTGCTCGGCAGGGAGCCTGCTTCCCTCTCTCTCTCTCTCTGCCTGCCTCTCCATCTACTTGTGATTTCTCTCTGTCAAATAAATAAATAAAAAAAAAAAAAAAAAAAAAAAAAAAAAAAAAGTAGTTTAGTACAATGTCCCTTCTCCCACAGTATTTCCTACTATGCTAGAACAATTCTGAACAATCTCTGACAGAATTGTTCAGAAAGCAGACTATTCGAATGTTAGTCAAACCAAACTGTTCTTTTTTTAAGACCCAAGCCTTTACCCTCCTTCTACATGGTTTCAAATTTCTCAAGACAACTAACTATCTTTTATACCTCCTTAATTTTCCCTTTCTCCAAGCTAAACATCTTTAGCTATTTCAACTGTTCCTCCAATGTTCTGGTTTCTAGATTCCTTGTCATTGAATGAACTCTAGCTTGCAAACATACCATCCGTAGTACCCAGAACTGAAAACAATTCTCCAGGTAGGGTCTGACCAGTAGAATCATCGCCTGATTCTCTTGATCTGGCCACCACAGGTAACACATGATAGCCTACCTCCTTTTCTCCAATAGCACTTTATTAAAGTCTTTTTTTGTACAGACAAGTAATTCCTCATCTTCCTCTGTTTTGATAAATACTTTTAAGTAAATAATTTTATACTTACCACATTGAATTTAATCTTGCTGGCTTTGGCAATAACTCTGAATCTTAATTCTGTCCTCTACTGTACTGAGTCATCTACAAAAAATAAGCAGGCCTTCTGAAATGGCTTTAGCTATAATGCCAGAGGCTGACCAGAAGAACAAGGACAGATCCCTATGACATGATGCTAGAGACTTCCCTCTAGGTTGACAAATGATCTTCATACCCTGTATATCTCATTAATATTATGGCCAATGTTCAAATGCCTTGCTTACATCAGGTATGTAGTCTGTATCATTCCTCTAACCCAGAGGTTGGCAAACTTTTTCTGTGATGGACCAGATAGTAAATATTTTCAGCTTTTTGGGAGATGTGGTCTCACTGGCAGATACTCAACTCAGCCACTGCAGTACAAAAGCAATCATAGACAGTAAGTAAACAAATGGGTGTGGATGGGTTCCAAAAAAACTTTATTTACAAAAACAGCTGGCGAGCTGCTGTCTGTGGAGCCCTGCAAATCTACTTGTCTGATAAGGCTAACCAAAGAGAATGAAGGGGAGTTTAAAATAATCTTTTCTTAATAAACCCACAGTCTTAAGTGATTAAAACCTACTTAACCAATAATCTGTCCCAGATATTAGTGATTACCAGTTTAAAGGGTCTAGAAATTATTCTTTCCATTATCATCATGCAAAGTAAAATAACGTTTGCCCATCCTCAGTTTCCTTAATACTTCTCCATCCTCCATGACTTTTCTCAGAATAATAATAGTGGCTCTATAAATATATCTGCTAGAACTATGCTTCTGATATTAAAAGACGGAAACTGTCAGAGCCTAGAGACTTGAACTTATTTAAAGAGCCTATCTGCTCTTTCCTCTCTCTTTCTCATTTTTTTTTCTATCTTTTTCTTTTTGAAAATCATTTTCCTTCCTGGAAAAGGCTGAAGTGACACATGAACTAAGCAGCCTGCCTTTAGCTCTAGCACCTGCTAGTTACAGTATTTGCTCCAAGCACTGATAGTGTTATTCTTCTTATTCCAACAAAGAAATCAATGACCTCTTAGTTGCCAAAGACTCGGTCCACTTTTCATTTCAGTCTATTGTTGCTATTCATTCTTGGTTTTATTCCCTGTTTCTTTCCATTTTCATACAACCTAAATAATTTTTAATTCCCAAAGAATCATACTGCCTTATTGAGATTATTTACAATTACATGACCCGAACTTTCTTTTTAGAAGGTCACAGAACTTGGGCGCCTGGGTGGCTCAGAGCGTTAAGCCTCTGCCTGCCACTTGAGTCATGATCTCAGGGTCCTGGGATCGAGGCCCGCATCAGGCTCTCTGCTCATCGAGGAGCCTGCATCCCCTATCCCGCCCCACACCCCCGCCTGCCTCTCTGCCTGCTTGTGATCTCTCTCTCTCTGTCAAATAAATAAATAAAATCTTCAAAAAGAAAAAAAAAAAAAGTCACAGAACTCAAAACAATCCTTTCAGAATCTCAAGCTATGAAATCTGCAGATCCTGAGCCTAGCCATCACGTCTGATGATGCTCAGCACCACCTTCAACCACTATTATGCATCAAACCTTGCCTCATTCACTGATCCCCAAATGACTGCTGTAGGTCAGAGACCTTATCTTATATTTTTTTAATGGAGTACTTAGCACAGTGCTAACTATATATTAAGTGCCTAAAAAAACAAAGTTGAAGATTAATGGAATAGACATATTTTCTGTTCTCAGGGAACCAAAATTCAAAGGAAACAATATAAACCTATCAATTATGAACAGCAAAGTGGGGTACAAGACTTCCTTAGAGTTTCTACAGTATATACCTATACTCATCAAACTCTTTCTTAGAAAACAAGGACAAATGACCTAGAAAAGTTGTTAAAAGTCCTTATGATTCACCTGTTAAATTCCAATAGGTTTAGCTATATACTTCTCAACTTCTCAGGTACTGAGTCACAAAAAAGGGAGGGGCAAGGAATAAGGAGAGGGCAAAGCATAAAATAGGAATTTCAAGCAAAACAGTTAACATTTTTGGATAAATTTTTGAAGTACTGACCATACTACATGCTACTTGCAATTATCCATGCTACTGGAGGAAAACAGGTATTTGGAAATTTAAACAACAGAAAAGTCTTAAATCACTTTATCTGACTACCTAATTCTTTCAGGAAAATCACCTTATTAATTATATTTTGTATGGACCAATGATCAAAACTATTATGCAATCCCAAGCTCACACTAACTGACAGGCAAAAGGAATCCATAAATATGTTAAATAGGAGGGAAGTCAATCTAAAATGAAAAAAACAGGGACACCTAGCTGGCTCAGTCAGAAGAGCATATGATTCTTTACATGAGGGTCAAGTTCGAGCCCCACGCTGGGTATAGAAATTACTAAAAAAATAAATAAATAAACTTTAAAAAATAAGTGAAAATCTCAGCACTGACCACTGATAATGCATTAAGTGATTAACTATGGAAAGTATGAACCATTACACCATAAGGCCTCAAGCACTGAAGTAGGACAAATTGGTTCAAATCCTGGCTCTTCCACGTACTAGATGAGTGACCTTGGATCAGTTATTTAACTCTTCTGTGCTCTGTTTCCGCAGGTGTAAAATGGACAACAGCATCCACATTACTGAGTTGTTTTGAAGATGCAATAAACTAAATCATTTTTGTGCTTAAAATAGTAACTAGTTGACAGCACTTAAAAAATGTTTTATTATAGATATTTTTAAATACTTTAAATAAAATTCAAACTACATAAACATATCCTCCCAACTGCATACATCTTTATACAATGTTAGTCATCCTTAATTGCGAAAGATCTTAGTTCGTAAGTTCAAGAAGTTTCACTAACTTGTACCTCTTGGATACAGTATTATTTTGGGGAAAGTAAATCATGAGGTCCCTTACCCTAGCTTAATTCATTCTAAATTAGATAAGACCTAAATTCACTTTAAAGTTGACAAAAATCATCCATTTTAAGCTTAAGCTTCTCTAAATACTATTACCACCTTACTCAAAGGCCTTCCTGGTCTCTTACTTCAATGACTCTTATTCCAAGGACACACCAATCATCAGAGTATCACCTCAAGCCTAGAAACTCAACGATTCAATTACAAATACAATGTTTGGGCAATAACATGCACCCACATGTTATTGTAACAATGGAGAAATCTCGGGAGAAACAATGGAGAAATCTCGGGAAAGCTCTTTCCATTTAACATCTCACTTACTCTCTTAACAGAAAAAAAGGACATTCCATTGAACGTCTTACTCTGAATTGGTCTCTCACACTGAATTGGATGCAAAATCCCTAGTCACTTTCAAGGGGGGGCGGCTAAGTCACTATCATTCTTAAATACATCAGAGCTGAAATCACTAAAGACAGCTGCTGCCCTTATGTAAGGGAACACAGTGAAAACTCAAATCACACAAAAACAAATCACAGAGATCACTATATCCCAACAGGAACAGGATCTCCTCTCACCTGCAGAAAACTGTTCGACGAAAGAACTGAATTTAAAGGTCCACCTAACTTCCTGCTAAAAAACTGAAGCTCAACAAGTTGATGAAAAAATGGAATTATACCACTAATAAACTGTGTGGATGCATTCCTATGTTCCTCTACTCCAATAGAAACTTGAAACTTTTCAAGTAAAAGAAAAAGCAACCCATTTGCATCACTTACCGGCAGCTTGTCCAGTCTTTGCCAAGAGAGACCCCAGTTCCAGGATACTCTGCTCTTTGACCTGCACTGCCTCCTCATCATTCTCTTGAATGTCACGCTTCACTGGGAGAGGAAAATGCAAACCTTCTTAAAATTCTGGTAAAAAATGAAGACTGAGGAAGATTTCACCCTCACAAGACCAATTACAAACTCAGTTACCAAAAGACACATTCTAGGGAGCTTAAAAAAAAAATTCTTAAAAAAGTGAAATCATCTTGTAAGATATGTCCCATGTAAATTATAAAAATAGATTCTTCTCCAATTTTAAATGTGCCTTTTCATTCTATGAATCAGAATTCCCCTTACCCACATACAATGAGATTTCTGTCGTAGTCACTTGGTTAAAGCAAAAATTCAAACAAGTTCTTCATATTGTGGTGATTAGCCCCATGTTAGGCACTTTGTTACTGAAAATATTAAACATGCCTATATGTTTACCTGCCACAAACTAAAATCAAAAGACCATCATTTACTGGTGACTAAAAAAGTCAAGAGTCTTTCAATAAACTTTAAGCACCCCTCTAATGGAGTGCTTGGGGTAAGCAGTTCTACAAAGCCATTCAGGAAAAACAACTCAATCAAGGCTCCAGTGTGATCCTTAGGAGGGACTGTTGCTCTGTAATGGATCCTTAGGACGGACTGCTGCTGTATAATGGATTCAGGACCTGTTAAAATAACTTTGTGCTATCTGTCCCACTTTCAACTGTTAATAACTATTTTACCAAACACTGAATAACCTCTCCGAGTTTGCGGTGATCATTTTAGTGACCATCACTAGTTATCACTTCTCTTACAAAGCATCATGACTTGACAAAAACCAAGATTTAGATACTCCATAATGGAGTCCGGAAAAAGTAAGACTGTAACCATCATGACTCAAGCTTGCTCTAAGAGGGAAGCTTTCAGGGAACTCTCTCCTAGTGGAACGGGCAATCACAAAATACTCCAACTATAATGTTCATCATAATTTCACTTACAAAAGTCAAAAATTTAGGCACTTAGCACACACACAAAAAATCCATGCTTCTCACATTAGCATGTACTCCTAGAATAAAAAATATATACATATATATATATATATATGTATGTGACTGAGATGATGCTGGTTCTATAATTGTAACTGACTTAACTCAGGGTCAGAATTTCAGAATTAAAGACTTTCATTTAACAAAATCATCCATTCACAGATGCATCTTAGCCCCCACCTTCCCTTCCCCAGTACCCCCAAAGATAAAGACATCAAGCTCTTGTCATGGTCTTTTCTCCATGCAAGTCAGGAATACCAAAATTCAACAGACCAGGAAGTCAGCATAAAAGCCATCATCCTGGAGGTCCCACATACACGTGCGTTCCTACGCTACTTGTTGATCCGATCTGAATCTTCTCAAGCTGCGTTAAAAAGATCACATTACCACACGTGCAGTGAAGAGCTAACCCATGCCCTAACTGAGCCCTTTGCGACTTGAACATTAAAAGCCTTCTCGGTCATCACAAATTAATTTCTGTTCACACCTGAATCCCGGTGGCAACTTGTCGGAAGCGACTGGCTGGAGCTCCCGTTTCAGTTTTCCTGCGGTGTGCAAGGTGTAAGGCAATCTACTACAAACTGACTCTTCATTTGCTCTGGCAGTCCGCGGCCGACGGGTTCCCCGAGCTCCGCGGCTGACACCTCACTCCCCGAACTCACTTCCCACCTCTACCGGGGAGACTAGGACGATTGATTAGTCACCTCCTCTAGCCGGGCGGTCCCATCTCGCTCTTACACCCTACACGGGGGCAAAGGGACGTCTCGGGCACCTCTTCAAACCAAATGCCAATCTGCGGTGGGTGTCCCCTCCGTATTTCCCACATTCAGAAAGAGACATCCCTTTAGCAGAGCCTTCCGCTGCGAGGCTGGGGAGAGGCAGCAGCTCTCAGGGTCCCGAGGAAGAAAACTCCAAGAGAAGAGCGAGCGCTCGCGCTGCCACCCGGAGCGGGCTGTGCTGATAACAACGGCGGGAAACGCTGTGTACAGCGGGTTTCGCCAAGGCCCTTCAACTCGAGGCTCTCAGTCCTGTTCGCGACAAGCCCGCCGGCCGGCACTGCTCGCGGTCCCGGGCCAGCCCGCACGGGCCAGAGCGGGGGCAAGGCTGGGGAGTGGTGGGGGCCCCGGCTCGGCCCACCCTCTCACTCCACGCGGAGCCCACCGTGAGTCAGCAGCCGGCAAGTGGACGCCGGGGCTGCCTCGAGGCGTCCCACCCGGGTGGGACCCAGGGGGCTCCAGGGAGCTGCGAGCGGCCTGTGCCCCCGGCCCGGCCCCCCTCACACACAGTGAGTCAGCAGCACCAGAGCCGGCTAGCCCGGCCCCGCTCCGTCGCCGCCGACCCACACAAGCCCAGCTGAGCCGGCAGGGTCAGAGAGGGGGCGCGGCGACCTTTACCGATGGAGTGGAGAATGTCGATGGAGGCCTCCCGGTCGGTGCTGAGTAGAGACTGGGCTCTCTGGAACTCCACCACCGCCGCCGCCGCCATCTTACCGCTTTCACACCGTCCCCGGCCGCGGCCGCCGACGCCGGAAACACACTCCCGGAAAGCCCGCCCTCGCCTCCCTCTTCCCCCCATGGCCCCCACCCTTCGGCTCCCAGAGCACTACGGGAGTTGTAGTCTTGCCGCCTGTCGGGGATTGAGGAGTGAGGGTAAGAGCTGGGGCTCCCGGGCTCGTGGGCGGCAAGCTCCCCAGCACCGCCTAGCGGCCAGCCCGCGAGTCAAAGAGGCGGTGCCTAAGCGTTGGAACCGAAGGCTAAGTCCCCACCCACCCCAAAAGAGGCCTCGTAACAGCAACTCTCCTAGCTCGCCCTTGAGAGGACTTTCGGAGCACCCGCCTAGGTATTCATTGAAAGCCGCTTGGCTTCCTTTGTCACTTCCACGTTTAACTATTCATTTGGGGCAATAAACGATCGCATTTGTGCTCACGATGTGGCAGACAAAGAATAGCAACATTCAAAGGCGTCCAAGCGTCTAACAACATCTCTCTCTTTCCCTCTCTTCACACACACACACACACACACACACACACACACTCACACGTACGTTGCAGGCTAGAATCCTACAGAATCCTAGCCAGCCTGTGATTAAACCCAGCAGCGTCGGGGAGAACTGATGTTAGAAAGTGAAATACCATCTTTGCCCCATTCACTCAATAAACCCCTCTTGGGGGGTCACGCGGAAGTCTAACAGCTACCTGGACTCCCCACTCAGAAAAGAAAAAAAAAATGGATTTTTCTAATATTTCCACTTCCTTCAACTAAAATCACAGATACTGAAGGGCTGTCAAGTGAAAGGAGAAAAGACATTCTGTAGGACCACTGAGGGGTGAGCTTAAGGGAAGAGCTAAAAATATAGAGGCAGTTCAATATGAAGAAGATATTTCTCCGGTGAAGACAATCCGAAAACTGAATATGCTGTCCCCTAAAGGGACCTGGAGAGGGAACCAACATTGCACTCTTCTGTGACTGGGTTAGGAAATTTATATATTTATCTTCTCTTATCCTTCCAACAATGTTCTGTGAAGAAGATGCTATTCACACTCCTTTCGTAGGTGAGGAACCGGGTTTACCTAAAGTGATTTGGTGAAACTCATACGGTAATTGGCAGAGCTGAGATCTGAAAGTTAGGGAATGCATTCCTAGTTCCTGGATGTGTCCAAACGAAAATTGATGAACATCTCATCAAGTTGTAAACAGGATTCATAGCAATGGTGGGGAAATAGATTAAATGGCTTCTAGAGTTCTCCTAACTCTGAGAGTCCATCAATCTCAGTATAAAACTAAGTCTTTCTTTTCTTAGAAAGGGCATTCCTCCTTCCTCAATTTGGTGTGCAATTAACATATCATGCCAGAATGCTAATGAGTTATAAAATTCCACAGCTGAGAACAGCAGGAAGTAAGTATCTTCACCTTCTATAGGAGGCCTACCAGTTCATCCTTACTACTTTAGTAAGTAAAAGATTTATTAAAAAATGACTAGACCAATCCTAAAACCTTCATCTACTTCCAGCATCCACCATGGAGAGATAAAAATTCAAAAGGAATTCATTAGAAGAAATCATGGAAGAGGATGAAATGCTCACCTCACTATAAAGAGGGAGCACTACAAAAGACTTGGGGGATCTGCGAGATCTTTCTCCCGAGCTGGTGAATCTCACTGACTATAGCAACTTAGCCATCTCTGTGCATCCACATTGTTAAGAGTTTTGAGGTGAACCAGTCCTGTCTCTCCAGGAGGTTGGGGCCTCTGTGCACATTCATAAAGGTGTTTACCAATATGGGCCTAGAGAATTCTAAATTAGGGAAGAGGGCTGATACATTCACAATAGGACAAGGAAAAAGGGAAGCAATGGGGCAACCTGCACTGTGTTTGACAGAGTCGGGTAGCTAACTCAATAGGGCTTCTCATCAGAGTGAAAAGACCCAGTAATGGGCTGGAAGAGTGGACATCAAAAAGCAGTGACTGAAGAGGGCCTTAAGGTTCACAGGTATAGCCTCCAAAGGACCCATAAATGCTCCCAACAAGAAAGAGTCAGCGGGGCACCTGGGTGGCTCAGTGGGTTGTAGCCTCTGCCTTCAGGGGTGCCTGGAAGGCTCAGTGGGTTAAAGCTTCTGCCTTCAGCTCAGGTCATGGTCCCAAGGTCCTGGGATGGAGCCCCGTGTCGGGATCTCTGCTCCTCAGGGAGCCTGCTTCCTCCCCTCTCTCTCTGCCTGCCTCTCTGCCTACTTGTGATCTCTCTCTCTGTCAAATAAATAAATAAAATCTTAAAAAAAAAAAAGAAAGAAAGAAAGAAAGAAAGAAAGAAAGAAAGAAAGAAAGAAAGAAAGAATCAGCACCTGGATCTCTGCTTCTGATGACATTAGTCATGAGAGACACTTTCACTTCCTTTCTTTAATCCTTCCCCTAATGCCAGAGGAGCAGAATGAGAGAGGGAAGAAAAAGAAGGGAGGAAAAATATAAGCTAAACACAAATTCCCAACTGAGAGTCAGAAAGGAGAGAAGCTTTAAATTAGAAATGGAGTCTCAGCCGGATGAGTGGCACAGACTCTAGATTTCAGCCCAGGTCATGATCTCAGCTTTGTGAGATCAAGCCCATATCCATCCGGCTCTTCGTTCAATGGGGAGCCTGCTTGAGGTTCTCTCTCTCTGTCTCTCCTTCTGTCCCTTCCCCGCTTGTGCAAGCAGTCTCTCTCAAATAAATCTCTAAAAATTTAAAAGTAAAAGGCGACTGGGTGGCTCAGTCGGTTAAGTATCTGCCTTGAGCTCAGGTCATGATCCCAGGTTCTTTGAGGTCAAGTACCGTGTAGGCTCCCGAAGATTCTGCTTCTCCCTCTGCCCCGCCTCCCACTCATTCTCTCAAATAATAAGTAAAATCAGTTTTAAAAATTAAAAATAAAAAAATTAATTGGATTTGAAATTGTTGTTTTGATTTAGGCCAGAGTGGAGTTTTTTTCTAAATAAACTTTTTTTAGAGCAGTTTTAGGTTCACAGCAAAACTGAGCAGAAAGCAAAAATAGAATGGGTTTTAAAATCATTAGAAAAGACCTGAAAGTTAGGAGATCTTCTCAAGATGTTATCAGGGGGAAGAGATAGGAGATCCAATAGAGAATGGATAGAGGGATGCAGCTTGTACCTGCACCAAGTCCTTCAACATATTTACAGCACCACCATCTGCTCAGTTTCCTAGTTACCCAAACTGACTCCTCCTTTCTCTGACCAGTGCCACCACAGCTAAATATTGCCTCCTATTTATTCTCCTGAACATGTTCCTCAGGTACTGGTTCCACACCATCTTCTCTAACATTTTGAAAAGTTTATATATATATACACTCCTACTGGAGGAGCTACGCAGTGATCCCATGGGAGATGCAAGAGGCATTCAAGACTGGTTGATTACACTACTTGCCTTTGATCATTCCCTTTCTTTCACATCAAGTCCAAGGGAATGATCTCTACACCTACACTGTACCTTTTTCTTTCAAACAGTATCATCCAGCAGAAAATGCAATAAAAGGGCCACTTTTTAGTTCTAGAGGCACTCACTTGCTTTCAAAGTCTAGGCCAGCCTCTAAGTAGCTGGTGAGTTTAACATGTTTCTTAATTTCTGTGATCGTTGGTTTTCCCTCTGGGAAACATGGATAATAAAACCTAGCTCTCAAGGTTTCTCTAAGGATAGCAGATAAGCTAATATGGAGACATGTTTCTTTCCATGTAGCATCTTCATTACAGAAGACTGAGAAGTAACTATGGAGATCACTACCAACTTCTTGCGAGCCACCTTTCACTGACTGCATTGATAGGTAACCAAAGTTCTTAAACTTAAGCAGCTGCAAAAATGTAAGTCATTCTCAGGAATGGGACATTCTCAATGTCACCAAAACTCCCCCTCCTACCACCGCAACCTTCTAGCAGTTGTCCAGCCATTCTTCTCCATGCCGAGCAGCTCCACATGTTCTCTGCGTGTATCTGATACCCTGGGGCCTTGGGAGGGTCTGGTTACCATCCCCTTCACTGGGGGCTACAAAGCGTTGCATAATCAGGCCCCTGCCTACTTCTCCAGCGTCACCCCTTGCTCACTCTGCTCAGTTGGCAAATTCGGGGTTTTGTTCTTTTCTGTTCTTTTTTTCTTCAAACAGGCCAAGTTCTTTCCCACTTCAAAACCTTCATGTTCTGTCCCCAGGTTTCAGCTCAAAAATCATTTCTACAAAGAGGCCTTCTGTGTCATCCCATTAAAAGAAATCTCCTCCGGGCGCCTGGGTGGCTCAGTGGGTTAAAGCCTCTGCCTTCGGCTCAGGTAATGATTTCGGTGTCCTGGGATCGAGCCGCGCATAGGGCTCTCTGCTCAGCAGGGACCCTGATTGCCCCTCTCTCTCTGCCTGCCTCTCTGTTACTTGTGATCTCTGCCTGTCAAATAAATAAATAAAATCTTTTTAAAAATAAATAAATAAAAGAAATCTCCTCTACCTTCAGTCCAGTAACCATATCACTCTATTTATTTCCTTCTTAGGACTTAACACAGTCATGCATTTTATTCGGTCCCTCGTGTAAAGCTCACGTCCCTCCACAGAGTTTCAGGGACCGTGTCAGTCTTTTCTACCCTTATAGCCCCCAGCTCCCACCATAGTGGCTTGCACACATGGCAAACACTCAATAAATATTTCTTGGATGAGTGCTAGTATCTGTCCTGCCACAAACTTCTGCTGCCCGCAATGTCCATATCCCACACTATGTGACTGTTTAGCCATTGCTGCTTATATGCGGTAGGGGTGATGGGGCTGTCCCAGATTAGCCATGACCTAGGGTTTGTAAGGACTGGCCTGAAAAGACTAGCTGGACCACTCCAATTCCCCTCTCAGGAACTGGGGGAACTGAGAGACTGAGCCAGCTAGCCAAGGGAACTGCAATCAAAACCTGTCGCTCGGAACCAACAAGAATCATGTGGGTAGAGGGAAAAATCAGTAGATGAGTGAAGAGAGGCAGGAATATCATGAAGGAGACTCCAAAGCCCACCCAAGAAGGCCGCCTTGGTTCCTAACGACTTTCTAATTTCTACCTCCACCCCCATGAGGCCCACCCAAGCCATAGTCCCCATTCTTGAAACACCAGGACATGTTTCCTTTCCAAATATCTTCCAATCCTTTTCATTTTCATTTTTCATTTTCTCTAATATTCTTTCATCTTTCTTTTTTAACAAAGTGAGAGGAGGCACCATATCTAGCTGGAATTAGGTTTCCTTGGTTTTGTGTTTATTGTTACATCCTGGTTATGGGCAATAATACCACTGAGTTTCTATTGATGGTAGAGACATATAGTTACAATGAAAAACAAAGTGGATCAATTTAAATAACAATGCATATGGTATGTGGACATGGAGAAAATCAGGACTATGTAGGATGAGCAAATGATTATTTGGTCCATCAGTATCACTATGTAGCCACCCATCTACCTCCCATTATCTTTCTTTTTATCCCCAAATCACATCTCTGATTGGAAGACCAGGAAGTCCTTTGGGTTCCTGCCCTAGATAATAATCTTTAAAGATGGCTTTCAAGTTACTTTTGGCAAAGACACTATCTACTATAGAAAAAAGAAAGAAAATGGAATTTGAAGTCAGGCACACATGGAGTGCAAATCTTCACTCTACTACCATTTAATAGTCAAATTACTCAAACTTTCTGGGACCAAACTTGGTCATCAATAAAACTAGTAGATTTTAAAAATCTATTCCATTTGAGGGGTACCTGGGTGGCTCAGTCAGTTTGGTATCCAACTCTTAGTTTCAGCTCATGTCTTAATCTTGGGTCATGAGATCCAGCCCCACGTCGGGCTCTGTGCTCAACATGGAGTCCACTCATTCCTCTCCTTCCTCCTCTGCCCCTACCCCTGTTCTCACCCTCTCTCTCTCTAAAAACAATAAATAAAATCTTTAAAAAATATATATTCCATTTGATGTTTGCTCAACAATGTGAATAGGCTTGGCATCATAGAACTGTATGCTGGAAAATAGTTAAAATTGTAAATTTCATTCTGTGTATTTTACCAAAATAAAAAAAAATAATCTACTTCACAGAGTTGTTTGAAGGCTAAAGTTTTTAAGACACTTCAGCACTACCACTGACACACAGAAGTGCTCAATAAATGGCATCTCCTAAAAGACAGTTGAGGGGCACCTGGTTGGCTCAGTGGGTTAAGCCGTTTTTGGCTCCAGTCATGATCCCAGGGTCCTAGGATCGAGTCCCGAATTGGGCTCCTTGCTTGGCAGGGAGCCTGCTTCTCTCTCCACCTCTGCCTGCTTGTACGCTTGCGCTCTCTCTCTGACAAGTAAATAAAATCTTTTTTTTTTTTAAGTACCAAAAAAATAAATAAAAGATAGTTGACTTGCTGACTAAATTAGCTGATAAGCTTCCACAACTCACGCTTCCTCTAGGAGCCCTCATAGAAGGCTAAACGAAACTTTAGTGATTTTGTAACAATAGGCTCTATCAACTGTTACTTCTGTTTCCTTTTTTTTTTTTTTTTTAAGATTTTATTTTATGTGTTTGAGAGAGAGGGTCAGAGAAAGAGCACAAGCTGGGGGAGAGGCAGAGGGACAAGGAGAAGCAGGTTCCCTGCTGAGCCGGGAGCCCAATGCAAGGCTCAAACGACCGGCGCCAAGGGCAGATGCTTAACGGACTGAGCCACCCAGGTGCCCCTGTCACTTCTGTTTCCAATCTTAGACTTCTTCACCTCGTTTCGCCTCCCTTCCCCCTCTGTCAACCTTTCTTCTGTCCCTCCACCATTTCAAAACACACTATAAAGTCCCCATCTCCCCCATGCTACCCTATATTCCAAAACGATTTCTTTCCCCTGTGTAACTGTTAATTTCATCATTTTTATTTTAAGCAATCTCTATACCAATGTGGGGCTCCGACTCATGATCCTGAGATCAAGAGTCCCATGCTCTACTGACTGAGCCAGCCAGGGGCCCCTATAATTGTTCATTTTTCACTGAGCCTTTGAAATGTTCTATATCCCATAAATGACCAAATAGGGGACTGCTCTAAGGTGCTACCCTGCTAATCAAGATTATACCCTTCTACTTCTCTGCCCCATACTCTGTGCAGCAGCAAGACAGGGAGCTAAGTAAGGTTAGCAGATCAAAGCTAGTGGTGATTCCCCAGCTCCATTCGCTTGCTGCCATTGAAGCTTGAGAGGGTAAAAAACGTAAAAATTGGGCAAATTAGGTCATGTTTATCTTTTCATCTCTCTTTTGAAACCCTTCTCTCTCGCACTGCCACTGTTCTCTAGACCTCCTGGTACCTTATTGCATTTGTGTTTTATTATTGTTCTCCTTCACCGAAAGCAGGTTAGTGATAACTTCTGTCTTTGATTAAAAGGTCCTTATTTTAACACTCATACTTCTTTTTTAAGATTTTATTTATTTATTTGACAGAGAGAGACACAGCGAGAGAGGGAACACAAGCAGGGAGAGTGGGAGAGGGAGCAGCAGGCTCCCCGCCATGCAGGGACCCTGGGATCATGACCCCAGCCGAAGGCAGGTGCTTAATGACTGAGCCACCCAGCTGCCTCTGAGTACAAGAAAATTTTAAATGATGTACGTATCTCACAATATATTTTTCCTTTTTTAAAAGATTGATTTATTTGAGAAAGAGAGAGAGTGTGTGTGTGCTCGTGAGTGGGGGGAGAATCTTCAGTTCCCCGCCAGAGCCCACCTCTTCTCACATGTGAGATCATGACCTGAACCCAAGCCAAGGGCCAGATGCTCAACCAACTGAGCCACCCAGGCTCAGCCACCCCTCTCAAATTATATTTCTATTGGACAGCACTGTTAGACTATCTGCTTCTTATCACCATATTTCTTATCTTTTCCATCTCCTGATCTCTCTACGCTAAACTCCAGGTGATTTTTTAATGTATTAATAGTTCACTGATTATATCATCAGCTGTATCTGATCTGCTTCTGATCCACTACTAAGCTTTAATTTTAAACAAAGAAATATATGTTTCCATTTCTATAAAATTTATTTGGTCCCTTTCTGAAGTATTATTTTCTTAGGCATCGGATTCCTTCTGTTATGTTTCTAAGGTGTATTTTTTTTTTTTAGATTTTTATTTATTTGACAAAGAGAGACACAGCAAGGGAGGGAACACAAGCAAGGGGAGTAGAAGAGAGAGAACCAGGCCTCCCACCGAGGAGGGAGCCAGATGAGGAGCTCAGTCCCAGGACCTGATGATCCTGACATGAGCCGAAGACAGAACCTTAAAGACTGAGCAACCCAGGCGCCCCTATTTCTAAGTATTTAAACCAAAGTCTACAATCTGTATTCGGTCATTATTTGATGTTCTTGGGGAGCTAATTCTGCCGCTTGTCCTATCTACTGAATTTCCCTCCTGGGGGATTTTTTTCTCATGCGTTTGTAATTTTGAACTGTGAGCTCATCTTCAAAAGGGTTTTATCTTTGTTATTCTTTTTTTTTTTTTTAAAGATTTATTTATTTATTTGGCGGAGAGATCACAAGTAGGCAGAGAAGTAGGCAGATGGGGGGGGGGGGGGAAGCAGGCTCCCTGCTGAGCAGAGAGCCTTATGTGGGGCTCGATCCCAGGACCCTGAGATCATGATCTGAGCCAAAGGCAGAGGCTTAACCCACTGAGCCACCCAGGTGCCCCTATCTTTGTTATTCTTAGGAGACCTGGACTGAATTTGTTTCTGCCAATCCGTCACAGTGTCACCGTTCCATGACTGTAATCTATGTTAGTTTACAGACTTTGGGGAATCCCTAGACTATAGAAATAATAGTAAGGAAGAAAGGCAGCTACCATAAAGGTAATTGATGTCCCTGAAGTAAAGAACATACCAAATAAAACAGATTATTCAAAGAAATAATTTTTGAAAATGTCTTTTTTATAAATGAAAAAATGAGTTACAGGTGGAAATAACAAATCATATTCCAGGAAGGGGGGGGGGAAGGCTGACACAGAATGGTAGACACAAATCTCTATCCCAGTTAAGAAGCCAAACACCAAAGTGAAAGAAAGTATTCTTCAGACAACCAGACAGACAAAGCAAGTTGACTAAATGGGGTGGAGTGGAATTGGGAATCTGTCTCAGACCTAAAGCAAGGTTCAATGCCAGAAGATAAATTCGAAAAGGAAGAAAATGTGGCCCAAGAATATTATTCAGGATATGTGCAAGTATAAGAGAGACAGATATGATATTTGCAACATTAAAAAAAAATCATGGAATATAGGACAAAGAACTTTTCTAGAAAAAAAGTTGATAAAATCTTATTTTAGTGATGGATCAAAACAGTGAACTCAATGATGGGAAAGCATTGTTGGTGGTAGGCTGTGGTTCCATTTAAACACAGAACTGAGACTAAATGGGATGTAAAGTAAATGTTATAAACCTTGACAAATAACCGTATAACTACCAAAAACAAAATTTTTGGAAACTTTCCAAAACATTTTTCAATATTAACTTCAATTCCTTCATCTTTCTTTTTTCTTAAGATTTTATTTATTTGAGAGAGAGGGAGCATAAGAGCACAAATGGGCAGGGATGGGGGGGAGGGATAGAGGGACAGGAAGAAGGACAACCAGGCTCCCTGCTGAGTGCAGAGACTAATCCCAGGACCCTGAGATCATGACCTGAGCTGCAGTCAGATGCTTAGCTAACTGAGCCACTCTGGTGCACTTATCTTTCTACAGCAAGATGTTGAGCAACAGTAGCTAAAATATGTAATTATTTCAGTTATTAAATTTTTTTTATCATCCCTTTTCTTAACTTTAAGGAGATTGTCTGGGAAATAGTATCTCTTCCAATGGAGAATATTAACTGAAGTTCAACCATTTCTTCAATTTTACTTTTTTTTTTTTTTTAAAGTAAACTCTACTCCCAATGTGGGGTTCAAACTCGCCATCCCAAGATCAAGATCAAGAGTCCCATGCTCTATGGACTGAGCCAGTCAGGCACCCCTCTTCAATTTTACTTTAATTCCCTTTTTTGTTGTTGTTTATTTCTGAGGGGAAAAAAAAGTAAGAGTAGGAAGGTAATAGGAATTATAAAACAAACACCTACATTCCTACCACTCAGAATTAATAATTATAAGTGTGTCAACTTTTATTCATCTTCTTAGGAAATAAAATATTAAATAGAGAACACTAACATCTCTTTCAGCCACCATTCCCAGTCCCATCCCTCCCACTCAGAGCAAAAACTTTTCACTCAGTTTAGAAACAAGTCAGTAACTGACATATCATATTGCTTTGTGTAAACAATCATTTTTTATTTCTATAATAGTAGCACATCAAGCATAGTGTCATGCATCTTGATTCTACCTTTCTACACTGCAGAGTAAACTGCATACTGAGCTATCTTGTTCCTCTTAACTGTATACATTGCACCATATGACTATCCCACATTTATCCATTCCACGATTTCATTTTATTTATTTATTTGAGAGGAAGAGCAAGAGTTGGGGGAAGGGGCAGAGGGAGAGGGAGAAGCAGACTCCCCACGGAGCAGGTAGCCCTGCACAAGGCTCGATCTCAGGACCCCAAGATCAAGACCTGAGCTGAATGAAGGCAGATGTTCAACCAATTGAGCCACCCAGGTGCCCCTAACCATCCCACTGTTAATGGACACTTAGATGGTCACTCTTTGTTTTTTGTGGGGCTTTTGGGGGTTTTTTTCCCACTCTTTTTTTGCTGTTGCAATGTTCCCATGAACATCCTTACACACGTGTGAAAGCTTCTCAGTATACCTAAAGCATAATGATTGGATTATATCAATAGGCTCATTTTCAGTTTCATTAGATACTGCCAAATTGCTCTTCCAAATGACCATGTATCAACATACCCAACCTCTTCTCAAATCATGTGACGGAATACCATTTTCTCCAATACTTGGTATTTTGGGCAATCTAAGTGAAATATCTTGTTTTGTATTCACACATTACTAATAGTGTTGGGACTACTTATAAGATGGCTCAGTCTTTTAGGTGGATTCTTCCTTTTATAAAAGTCAAATTTCCTCTTTAAAAAGTTTTTTTTTTTTTTTTCGGGGCACCTGGGTGGGCTACCTGTTCACTGGGGAGTCTGCTTCTCCCTCTGCCCTCTGTCCTCCTCCTGCTTATGCTCTCTCTCAAATAAATAAAATATTAATTTTTTTTTCTTCACATCACACTTTGGTACTAAATTCCTACTCCAGATGACTTTTGGTTACTATTTGCCTGGTATATCTTTTTATTTAATATTTAGTTTTTCTATGTTGTTTTACACGTGTCTTTTATAAATATCATATTGCTGGATGTTGGCATATGAACGTGATTTTAATCCAAGAGGAGCTTTTAAAAAAACAGTGTATTTGGGGCGCCTGCGTGTCTCAGCTGTTAAGCATCTGCCTTCGGCTCAGGTCATGATCTCAGGGTCCTGGGATCAGGCCCTGCATCGGGCTCCCTGCTCAGCAGAGAGCCTGCTTCTCCCTCTCCCTCTCTTCCTGCTCGTGTTCCCTCTCTCACTGTGTGTCTCTGTCAAATAAATAAATAAAAATTTTTAAAAATAGTTTAAAAAATCAGTGTATTTAACCCATTTCATTTTGTGGTAATTTCTAAAATATTTTAATTTTGACCATCTTATTTAGTTTTCTATTTAATGTTTCCTCTCCTTTTTATTTCCCCATTGCCCCTTTCCTGCCTCCCACTGGATTGATCAAGTTTCTTTACTCAATTTTTTTTCTATTCAACTCTTAATCATCAAGTGCCTACATTTTAAATCATTACACACATAAGTGAACTTTTTCTTTAATATCTAGAGTTAATATCTACACCTTCCCCTTGAACAGACAAGATCCCAAGATCCTTAAAATGTTTTTACTTCCTTTTGCTGAGTGCTCACCTACCTCAATATGACACACCTACCATGTTGATACGAGTGGAATTCCCATTCATGACTACTTTAAAATGTTCTAATCTAATTAACATTACGCAATTAAATTCCCTAATGTATTTTCTAACTATTTCTTATTGCCTTCATTGTTCCCTACAAGGTTTAAGGTTCATTTTTCTTCTTATGGAACACATTTTTTAAAAATATTTTATTTATTTATTTGACAGACAGAGATCACAAGTAGACAGAGAGGCAGGCAGAGAGAGAGAGAGAGGGAAGCAGGCTCCCTGCTGAGCAGAGAGCTTGATGTGGGACTCGATCCCAGGACCCTGAGATCATGACCTGAGCCGAAGGCAGCGGCTTAACCCACTGAGCCACCCAGGTGTCCCTGGAACACATTTTTTAAACGATTATTTATTTATTTATTTATTTGACAGAGAGAGGCAGTGAGAGAGCACAAGCAGGGGGAGTGGGAGAAGGAGAAGCAGGCTCCCCACTGAGCAGGGAGCTTCATGTGGAACTCAACATCAGGCTTGATTCCAGGAGCCTGGAATCATGACCTGAGCCAAAGGCAGACGCTTAAGGACTGAGCCACCCAGCCACCCTGAGAACACATTTTCTAACAGAAACTGACTACAAAATGACGTACTCTATAGATGTATCCTTTGCATGCACCTAGGCTGGAGTGCTCCTAGGATGAGACAGATGTTTCATTTCTGGATAAAACTGCACCTGGGCTCGAGTCTCCAGAAAATCTAACAAAAAGTAGTTATTTCAGAGTGAGTCAATGGGTGTCAAATTTTCCAAGCTTCCTGTGGACCTCCATTTATGTTTTCTCCCCAGATTTGACTGGTGGTTTGGCTGGAATAGAATTCCTAGGAGCAACATTTATTTTCCTTTCAACACTTTGAAAAAATTATGAAGTTGGAAAGTATACTTCTGTCTTAAAGAAAAGAAAGATGACATGGGAAAAAAACCCAAGTCCCTTGTTGAAGGATGCAATTTTACGGATGTAAAAATACTCTATAGGAGTTGTAACATTACTCATCACTCTCTACACTGAAAAGAACTGAAAGATACAAAATATTCACAACCCAGCCACCTAAAGAAAGAGCCCTGATCAAGCAGAGTAAAAGGTCTCAAGTTAAATTTGACAGGCTCTGTTTTCTATCATAAATTATATGTGCTTCTTAGCAGATACACTGTCTCCTCGAGATGTCATCTTGTTTTATATCAAGTCTGTTCTTCTCACATGTGAAAATCCCCTCACCACAATGTTTGGGTTAACTCCAAAGCTCATGGTGTAAAGAATTGCATAAAATCAAAACAAATGTAAGAAATATTGATCCAAAATATATGCTTACTATTATTCACTTAAATTTAAAAAGTTTTAAAAACATTAAAAATGGTCTCATTTTATTTACTCATTTCCTTTGATCTTCCCTCGAATGAATAGATAATTCATTTAACTTCAGGGCAGAGAGTGCAGTTCAGTTTTCTGGTCTCCCTGTGCTATCAAGCTTGAGTTTAGGGGCTCTGGCTGGCTCAGTCAGTGGAGCATGTGACTCTTGGCCTCAGGTTTGTAAGTTCAAGCCCCATGTTGGGTGTAGGGATTACTTAAAAATAAAATATTTGAAGCCAATTAGGCTTGAGTTTAAAGGTACATCACGAAGATTTCTTAAAAAAAAAAAAAAAAAAAAAGAATAGACCACAAAGCTCTGTTTTTTCCAAATGCTCTACTGCATCCTTGTGTCTCTTGTTGCTGATAAAAAGTCAGACACCGGGGCGCCTGGGGTGGCTCAGTGGGTTAGGCCCGCTGCCTTCGGCTCGGGTCATGATCTCAGGGTCCTGGGATCAAGCCCTGGATTCTCTACTCAGCGGGGAGCCTGCTTCCCTTCCTCTCTCTCTCTCTCTCTCTCTCTCTCTCTCTCTCTGCCTGTCTGCCTACTTGTGATCTCTGTCAAATAAATAAACAAAATCTTAAGGAAAGAAAAAGTCAGATGCCAATCTGATCCTTATTTTCTCAGTGATCGCTTTTTCTGATAACTTAAAGAATGTTTGTATGTTTGATGCTCTGAAATGTCATTACACAACTTTGTATAGGCTTTTTCTTAAGTATTCTGTTCAGCAATTGTCTCCAAGCCTGTAAACTACAAACAAAGTTCAAGTTGTTTTAAAAACAAAACAAAAGGGGTACCTGGGTGGCTCAGTCGGTCAAGCGTCTGCCTTTGGCTCATGCATAGTCATGCATGATCCCAGGGTCCTGGGATCGACCCCTGCACCCAACTCCTTGCTCAGTCAGGAACCTGCTTCTCTCCCTCTGCTGCTGCCCCACCCCGCTTGTGCTTTCTCTCCCTCTCTCTCCCAAATAAATAAATAAAATCTTAAAAAAAAAAAAAAAGCAAACACAAACACAAACAAACCGGGGCACCTGGATGGCTTAGTAGGTCAAATGTCTGCCTCTTGACTTCAGCTCAAGTCATGATCTCAGGGTCATGAGGCTGAGCCCCTCATTGGGCTCTGAGCTAGGCAGGGAGTCTGCTTGAGATTCTCTCTCCTTCTCTCTCTGCTCCTCCCCTACCAATCCCATCCCCACTGGGGCCTGTGTGCTCTCTCCTTGCCTCGAAGAAACAAAGAATGAAACAAACAATAAGGGGTACTCTAAAACTGGGGTGCCTGGGTGGCTCAGTGGGTTAAGCCGCTGCCTTCGGCTCAGGTCATGATCTCAGGGTCCTGGGATCGAGTCCCGCATCGGGCTCTCTGCTCAGCGGGGGGCATGCTTCCCTTCCTCTCTGTCTGTGATCTCTTCCCTTTCTCTCACCTACTGTGATCTCTCTCTGTCAACTAAATAAATAAAATATTAAAAA